>NC_044056.1:7736039-7806039 GCF_902167405.1 Gadus morhua | reverse complement strand
CACGTCAGGCCCTTGCGGTGGACGGAAGGAGGGTCGACGTGGAACCATAACTAAGCCTTAATTGTGTTTAACGCTTGTACCGAGCAGCTGAAAGCCACGGAGTCAGGCGTGACTGTAACGCTCTGACGTCAGGTCTGCAGGAAGTCACAACATGGCTCTCCCCATGAAAGCACCTTCAACCAAGGGTGAATCCACGGGCTCCTTGGCTCTTTATTTTAAGCGCCTCCAGTGTCTTCACGCCGTCACGCTAATAGCCCCCAGGAGATAGTCTTACGTGTTCCCCTGAAGACGGCGTTTCTACATTGGCACATTGTTGCACCACATTGTTTTCACTTGAAATTTACGAGGGGCTGGGTGTATCTTTAGTCGCTCAAACATCTAGGCATGAGAAGCTATTTTGACGGCCTCGCCAGCAGCGGTGACGTGCAGCACGACAGCAACCCCTGTCGCTAGGACGATGTACTGCATCATACCTAAGCGTCTGTACGTTCCTAAGTCATAATGTGACCACCTCTGTCCGACCTCTTTGTTGACCTCTGTTCTCCGCCCTGTATGTCCGTGCAACCGTACTTGTACAAAACTCTCTTCTGCTTTGACTCATCTCTGCCATTTTCTTGTATTTTTCTCAGCCCTGTCACTTCAGCTTTCATCCTCTTTGGAGCTTCTACTCTTCTTCTTTCCTTCCCCCTCACATGTGACCAGGTACAGTCTGAGAGTTGAGTGTTGGGCGGAGTTGATATAAATATGGTGTCCTGTCAGTCCACCAGAGAGAGATGAGAGGCAGGGACCGGCATCAGGCCAAGGGTTGTCATCATCATCCCTTTGAATGCCATTGTTATGTCACTGGACAAGGGGTGTGATGGAGGGAGGGTGGAGGGGGATTGGGAGGGATGTGAATTACATCAGCAGAGCTGTGACGTTAGATTTACAGTACACCTTCATGGATTATGTGTGTGTTATCTTTAGGAGGCCACACCAGGTCCCATCGGCAACAAGCGTGGCCAATGGGAAGCCAAGAAGGTCACCACTCCTGGAAAGGTAACACACACACAAACACACACACACACACACACACACACACACACACGTGCTCACACTTGCACAAACATACACACACGCACGCACAAACACACCAACACATACACACTTGCACATGCACACACATAATTAGTTTTACACACAAACTCATGCACCTACACCCACACCTACCCATTCAACCTTAACATTCTTACACATGCAAACACACACACATTTACACGCATACACATGCACACGCAAAAACACACACACACACACACACACACACCGATTTATACACACAAGGATGCAGATGAGGTGAGAAGTGGTATTGTGGTTTGGTAGCTTTGTAGTAATATGGGATGTGATCCATTTTGTTTGTCTCATCCAGTCGACCTAATGGATTGGGCTAAGAGGTAATGGTTGTGTTGTGATGTGGAGATGTGGCTACGATTGAATGCACATTTTTGTGGTGAAAACACTTTTGTTAAATGAACACGCCCACTCAATAAGCACATGTTGTGTCTTTGCTGCACGTTAGGATTTTTTCCTTTCAATTCAGACATTTTAAATAAATTTAATTAATAAAGGAGACCTTTTTTGTATGTCTTTTTTGTATTTTTAGTAAAAACGGTAAAAACAATCTGAAATTGTAAATGATGTCTGAGTTGAAACTGAATTATTCTTTTGATATGCCAAGCAGCTCTGCCACGCCATTAAAGTCCCTATTGTGAGACTTTTAAATTGTATATTGCATTTCTTTAGTTACCAAGGGTCTTGAAGACTAAAAAACACATCTTAGTCAAAATATCATGTGAAAGAGATTGATGTTTTTTGCAATATTCTTGTGCTGTGCACCAACAGTCGAATGCTGATTGAGGCACAGGCTACGCATTTTTATAATTAAGATATTATAATTAATTGTTCAATTACCAACCAATAAGAAATAGCTTAGATCTATTTATAGAAGAAAATAATCCTAACCTTCTGTATTTCATTCACAGGTGACATTCGGGGGCAAGGGCAAGTTTGTCACAAATGGTACGTTACATTTAAAAACACTATTAAAGACCATTCACCGAGGATGTGTTCAGCAGTTAGCAGTGGTTGAAGTGGGCCCCAGCAGCATGGTATTTTTAAAGGGTGCGTGTGAGCGATGATGGCCGTTACAGGTCAGGTCTCCCTCACAGCCTCCATGAAGTCACAAGGCCCCCATCACATGGCCGGCGCCATTCTCGTCCCCGCTGACACCCTGCCAACCTCCCAGCCCAGCGAGACTTAGCTGGGAGGTTGGCATGGTGTCAGGTTTTGCTAGCCAGCGCTAGCGGTGTCCCTAGCCAGTGTTAGCTAATTCGCTGGCCAGCGCTAGCGGTGTCCCTAGGCACTGTTAGCTAATTCACTGGCCAGCGCTAGCGGTGTCCCTAGCCACTGTTAGCTAATTCACTGGCCAGCGCTAGCGGTGTCCCTAGCCACTGTTAGCTAATTCACTAATTCACAGCGGTTTTTGCTAGCCAGCGCTAGCGGTTTCGCGAACCAGCACTAGAGGTTTCGCTACTCACAACTCGCGGTTTCGCTAGCCATTATTAGCAGTCGCGCAACACCGTCGCTCAAATGTCATGGGTGAGTCTTGGGACATGAGAGAGCTCAGCCCAGTTGCATTGCGGTCTGTACTTCAAAAAAGAAACTTAAGAAAGGAACACCCTGTTTCGGTGACCTTGTTTGTCTGGCAGATGGTTCCACTCCAGACTCCAGACAGGGATAGCGGTCGTGTCTTTGTGCCGACGTAGTTACACCACCACCTGCAACCGCCCAGCGCGCCGCGAGCTGTCAGGCATACCGCAGGGCAGCTGCTCGAGTCCCCCATTAGCCTCGTCTGCCTGGGATTTTAACCGTTTAAGCCGCCGAGCCGTCCCAGTCCCTGGGCTTATTCCCACCGGCTATAAGAGTAAAGCCGCACCGTGTTCACAACTTAACAGTAGCGTGTGGTAGCTCGTAGCGTGTAGCATTGTAGCGTCGCTGAGGCTCGTCACCTGTATATATACAGAGTCACGCAAATGTTTGCTGTAGACAAAGCAAGAGCCCAAGCCGTGTGGTGTACATTGTTAGCCGTCGTGTCTGTGGTTTGTTAGCTGTGTATTTCCGGGTAAACTTTTCATAAAAGTTTTTCCCGATGCTTTATCTACGAGTGGAGCAGCTGCTGCACCCAGCCAGAGTATAGCGAACCATAAGAATGGCAAAGTGTTTGTGTGGGTGCGGGTGTCAGCTTCAGTCCTGAATAGTGTTCCTCATTGGTAACGTCCCCGATTCTCCCATCAGAAATAGATCCCCATGGAATGAGGCAAAGGGCAAATGACAATGATACAGCTTTCAGTCACTCACACACGGCGCCCAACACAAGGCCACGAGCGAGAGAGAGAGAGAGTGAGAGAGAGAGAGGGAGAGAGAGGCGGGGGGGAGGGCAAGAGGGGCGGGGGGTTTCGGATATATAGTGGTAAACAAACGTGCTCAAACTAAAACACACACACACACACACATGCAATGCGATTAGTTAAGAATAAACACATGCACAGGACATGTGTGTGTCTCCCACACACATGATTACACACTCAAGTATTTACTCACCCACATGTTTCTACATTGTGTTAGCACTTTATTAACTCTGATGGACTTCATTTTTAAGTGTTAAGTGTTGTGACCCAGAGATTTATAATTCTGTCTTCTTTACACCTTCAGCAGGCATGAGACCCTAACCAGAGACACCCCCCTCAACAACCACCCACCCCCCCACCTGACCCCAGCCAGCAGGCCGTCAGGTGCAGTGATCACCTGGACACCATCAGCGAGGCCCAAACTTCACACCCACCTCTGAAGATAATAAAGGACCTCATTAATTGATCCTTAATTAAACCACAGATAAACCACATCTAAAATATATTTTTTGTAAATATATAGGGGGCTTGATAGAGGATAGATACCAAACAGGCTTTTTTACACTCCTATACCCTTAGACATGAACCCAATCTGTGATTAGCTTCACACCCTAACATGGCTTCTAACATGGTTTCAACAAGGTGGTCATCCATGTCAATTCACACACATGCACTTTCACACCGCCTAGCTGTTTGATTCCCAGACCATGCCTGATGAGACACCAAGCCGTGCACGTCATATCCAGCCATCATACACTATCGGTGCTTAAATCTGACCACTGGCACATTTATAATCGGTATATAATATATACTCTCCAGACACAATCAGAGAGCATGACAGTCATACACAGTTGTTATATAAATAAAATGTATTATTATTATTATTATTAATATTGGGATTATTATGAGTTTGATATGCGGAATACAGGAAGGCAGCCAGATCACTACAGACCGCATCATACAGGAAGTTGCGGTCCAACAATCATGGTTTAATGTTGCTGCACGCAAAGTCACTAGCAATAATATGTGTGCGGTTGCCCAATCACAAGAACACCTTTTAAGAAATAGTAGGTGAAGTAAATATACAGTTTTATTTGATAAAAAAAAAGGCCTATTTCAATCTGTTTGATCACAAGGTGAATTAAATATTTGCCTGTGAACGGAAATGAAAGCCTATATGTTTTTGAGAGATACAATGTTCAATCTATTCTGGGCCATCCTGGGTCAAGGATTTGGGCTCCTGTTTGTTTCAAACCTGCCCCGGTTTATCAGAAGTCCTTCAGGCCTGTTGGATTCTGACTTGTTTTGTTTGAATGTGCAAACTTGTACTTGCTTTAGCAATAAAATGAGAAAAACAACAAGGATTGCCTTGCGTGGTGTTATTTTTAGTGATTGCCAAAAAGTCTGTCCTACCCAAAAAATGTAGGACTGATGAAGTGTTGAAGTGTGATGAAAGAAGTGTCAAGGAATGGGCCGTCGAACATGGACACGCATGCACCTACCGTGTGTGTGTGTGTGTGTGTGTGTGTGTGTGTGTGTGTGTGTGTGTGTGTGTGTGTGTGTGTGTGTGTGAGCGTGTGTGTGTGCAAGCATGCCTGTGGGTCTGTGTGTGTGTGTGTGTAATGGTTTGTGTGCGTTTGTCAGTGTGTGTGTGTGTGTGTGTGTGTGTGTGTGTGTGTGTGTGTGTGTGTGTGTGTGTGTGTGTGTGTGTTTAGTGCCCTATTTACAGTTTAGTGTCTATGAGCATGCATGTGCTGTCACTCTGAAGGGATACGGCTTGGCCTGCTAACAATAGCAGGCCTGCTTCCCCTGCAAGGTGCCCTGCCATAGGTTGATTGAGGTCAGATGACTAGAATGGGTGTGGCTACTTATCCTTGATGCCTTCATGTTCAATCGGTTTGAATCGTGAACGTCAGGAACGGCCAGTATATCAGATCCCTTCGCTCCCTCTCGTGAGTTGCAGGTAAGGACTCTCCATTGCAAGTGCAAGTGCTATAAGCTAAGGAACTGAGTATTACTAAGTAGCTAAGTTACTTTTTGCTTAAGTCATGTTTAAAAAATAATAGATGACCTTGTAGTTAAATGGATTTGTTTGTTATTTATACAGATGGAAAATAATTCAAGGACAGATTATTAATAGACCTATTGTATTAAACCACTGCAGTTATATTCATGGTGACAAAAAATAATAAAGGGCATCGTGTTTCCTGCTTTACCGTTGATTGCTTTGATTGACCCCAAAACATGATTAAGATAAGATGCCATTGAAGCTTGTCAATCATGTCCTGTTGTGTCCTTATGCTTTTTCATAACACGTTCTCTGTCAATGTGTGGATGAATCTGCTATTAACACCATTTCCCGCTACATTACTAACAAAATATCGAATTTGTCTCCTCAGCTATTGCAATAACAAAAGTGAGGCTTTTGCAGTAGCAAGATTATGTTAATGTAGATATTTCCAAATGACTTGTTAATATTATAAGCAGTATATTTAACAATTTAGCAGTTTATATTTTAACAGTTAACATTAGCAAATTGTTTATAAATAAGTTATGAAGGATTGTGCTTTTAATGTCATGCCTTGCAATAAAACTATTGATAGAACTATTGACACCCTAAAAATAGCTTAACTGGGGGCCTATTTTCCAGGGTTCACAGCAAACAAAATGTCTGACACAGAAGAAGTCGCGGAGGAGGAAGTTGCGTACGTAACCTACTTAACACAAACATTTTGATGCACACAACATACAGGTATACACATTATGATCTCCTTTGAACTAATCTGTTTTTGATTATCATATTTTTTCTTAAAGAGAGGAAGAGGAAGGATCAAAGCCCAAGCCTAAGTAGGTATCCATGTTGTGTTCATTAAGATAGATGGATAGATAATAAAAAGCTATGTTTTATCAACACCCTGCACAGAGCACCAAGTCACACCGAATTCTCTCACAGGTTCATGCAAAACGTCAGCGCGCCCAAGATCCCAGATGGAGATAAAGTCGATTTCGATGCAAGTACACAGACAAACACTCTCACACAGACACACGCACACATATACACAAACACAATTCAAGCATGCATGCACGCACACACAACCAAAAACATCCCAACCCACATCCACAGGCAAGTACATGACAAACACGCCAGAATACACACCGACGCACACAACGCATACTGATGTCTTGTTTACTAAACCTCACTCCAGGACATCCATAGAAAGCGTCTGGACAAGGACCTGTCTGAGCTTCAGTCTCTGATCGAGGCTCACTTCGTCCAGAGGAAGAAGGAGGAAGAGGAGCTCATCGCACTCGTCAGCAGGATCGTGAGTCTCCATCAGCCAGAACAATCATCAATCCTCTATCTAGTCCCATAATGTGATCACCAATAGTGTATGCTTGTGTGTGTGTGTGTGTGCTTATGTATGCGTGTGTGTGTGTGTATGTGTGTGTGCACCATTCTGTATGTGTATGTGTGTGTGCGGGTATGTGTGGATGTGTGTGCGTGCATATGCGTGTGTGCGTGTGTGTGTGTGTGTGTGGTTGTGTGAGCAGGAGAAACGTCGCACTGAAAGATCCGAGCAGCAGAGAATCCGCGCAGAACGAGAGAAGGAGAGACAGATCAGACTTGCAGTGAGTCTCACGTTTAAATCCTCAGTGAACTCGTTATGTTGATTGATCCATCGGAGGATGATGATGATGATATGGAGGCCTAGCTCTCACCTTGAACCCTACGCCTCTTCTATGGGCGGATAGGAGGAGAAGGAGAGGAGGGAGATGGAGGACCAACGAAAGAAACAGGATGATGATCTGAAGAAGAAGAAGGTTCTGACCAACATGACCCACCAGCAGAAGGTAAACTGAAACCAAACATCATCAAACCTGATGGGAACAACACCAGCTTCAGAGAGTTAGAAACCAAACCAGTACACCTGATGGGAACAACACAAGCTTCAGAGAGTTAGAAACCAAACCAGAAAACCTGATGGGAACAACACCAGCTTCAGAGAGTTAGAAACCAAACTAGTTAACCTAACGGGAACAACGCCAGCTTCAGAGAGTTAGAAACCAGACCAGTTAACCTGATGGGAAAAGGTTTTGTGCTCCTTGGATTCTCCATAACAGTTATAACTTTGATGAAGCAGAAGTGTAATTTTTATTTTCATCCAGGAACAGTTTATCGGAAGGCTCCTCAGGTATGATATAACAGTGCTGAGACGATATGTATTACGATTCCGTTGATACTGCAATAGGCTACGATATTTCGTACTCGGGTCACTTTTATATATGTTGTGGTCTAACGCTGAGGTTCGGGTTTTAATTTTTATACTGAATGAGTGTGAGACAGAAAAACAGAAATTTGTCAAAAAAATCTAAAAAATCTATTGAGTCAACATAACAATATTTACGGAAATGTTGACGTTTGACTCCCACAGGGTGACACCAGAAAGGGCGCCAAGAAGCAGACAGAGAGGGAGAAGAAGAAGAAGATCCTGGCTGATCGGAAGAAACCTCTCAACGTCGACCATCTGAACGAGGACAAACTGAAGTACGGCAGCTTCTGCATCTACACTCTTCAACCACTGGGGGCACTAGAGAAGCAATGAGGCCTTTCTGTGATTTTTTGAAGTATAGTGGAAGATGATTCTGTAACATTCTGTTTGGTGGGCTAAAAGGGTCTTACAACAGTGAGTGGTGGCCCCAGTGGGAATCGAAACCCTGGCGCCTTGGTGTAAATATAATTTTATATATGCCGATTGAGACAATGAATGAGCTAGACATGACTATGAACGAATGAAGGAATGAATGAATGGATTGATGATTTCAATCGCTAAGATAAGCCAATGTAACTAAATTCACTCCATAACCAGCTAATAAAAGGGTGTTTGTTTGATTGGTTGTGTTTAGGGAGAAGGCCAATGAGATGTGGCAGTGGATGATGGAGCTGGAGGCCACCAAGTATGACCTCGCTGAGAAGTTCAAAAGGCAAAAGTATGACGTAAGTCACCTAAAGCACAAAACAAGCAAGAATTTCCCAAAAATATTGATCATTTTGGGGTAAAAGGTGAGAAAAAAAGCTTCTTGCACTCGCAAGAATTGTATCTTTTAAAAAAATATATATTATTATTTTTGAACTAAATGTCAAATCTCAGAGGTTCTTAAAAAGTGTCACCCAGCAGCTTTCTGGTCTTATTTTGTATATTGCTTCCACTCTGGGTAATGTAGTTATTTGAGGTAAAAGGTGAGGTGGTATTCTAGGATATTTTCCCTGTTACGTTACCGTGTTTACCAACTGTAATTCAAACGTTAATTTCCATTTACCAATGTGTCCCAACAGATTAACCAGCTTCTGGCTCGCGTCTCGGATCACCAGAGGTAAGCAGTCCGACATCTTTCATGATGTGTAACCCACTGAACATTAAGCCAGAGTCCTCTAATGAAGAAGCTATTTAACAGTCCAAGTTACATAAGTACAGGTTATACCTTTGACATTGAAAATGAATCAATTCTCATGTCCTCAATTGGAGAAGGCCGATAATTAACATCATCCATCCTACAGTTAAATACACAAATAATACTAAAATCATATCCAGTGTTCATCTTATTATTTATTTAACTCTTGTTTAAATGCTAAACCAGATCACTCCATCAAACTCACTCATCACGTTCAACCATCCCAAATGAAAAACATTTGTCAAATGTATTTGCATTGTACGTTGCATCAAATCAGCTTTAGATGGCAAAAGTATTGCAATTATAGACATAACATTACATTAGAATAGTGCATGTACATATGCCACGGTCTAAAATATCAGCTTACTAATATTATTCTGTTGTGACAAATAGTTAAATCCTTATACAAATGATCCTGGGGAATCAAAAGGCTTGAGTTGTCTAATCTTGTCTTACATTTAGAAAGCGGTGGCAAAAGTCAACAGCCAAAATAACCTAACACTTTACACACACTCGCACTCCACACGCTATAGAAGGGACCCGATAAGCATGAATTTGACCATTTGGGAAACACAAGCAACAGCGAAAGAAAAAATACTGACAGCCAAAATAAACCATTGATACATTTTAACGTAACACTACATGAACAAGTGCTGCTTCAAAAAACCAACATGGGTGTCTAATCACACTTCTGCTGAGGCTTGGCTCACAAATGACTTGTTCTTGAACGCCTCTCTCCTCTAGTGCCAAAGGTCGCGGCAAGGGCAAATTGGCGGGCCGGCTGAGGTGAAGGAGCTCCCCGGAGGGAGTCGGGGGCGGAGCTTGAGTCGGGGGCGGAGCTTGAGTCGGGGGCGGGGCTTGACTCTGCTCAGGAGCCCGGGGCCCCGGGTGATTCTGGGTGGTCGTTCCTCCTTTTTGTGTTGAGCTACATTTCAAAACATCTGTGTATCACGTCAATAAACAGGTCATCATACATTCATATCAGGAGTCTCAGTGTGTGATGCTTTTTTTCTTGTGGCACGTCGACAGGGTGAGCTTTACACAAAAAAAAAAAAAAAAAAGAAACGGACCAAATACATGTGCACGTTCAAAGTACAGACAGTGGTCAGGTGAATGAGTCGTGTAGGCCTAGCAATCAGATAAATCCGTTGCAGACTGTTTTTTTGAAACACAGAAGGATGTTTACTCGATACACCATGAGACAGGAAGCGAGCTTAGAGTTGTTACGTGCGATGGAGAGGCCAAAAAAAAAAACACAAAAAAACTTTCTTGTAGAAAAATAAAACCCACAAAATACCTTTATTAATTTTTTTTTACGTCCTCCGTACAACGGAGTTCCAAAGGACATTTAAAAGAAGTGCATTTCTTTGGATAGAGCAGCAGCAGTAAACCGATTTTTGCGAATAATAATACCTCATAACTTAAAAGAGAGACGGCGCCGAGGATAAGGAGGAAACAGCATGTACACAACTCAGCATGTACATAACTCAGCATGTACACAATTCAGCATGTACACAACTCAGCATGTACACAACTCGGCATCTATACAACTCGGCATCTACACAACTCGGCACGTACACAACTCGGCACGTACACAACTCGGCACGTACACAACTCGGCACGTACACAACTCGGCATGTACACAACTCGGCATCTATACAACTCGGCATCTACACATATGCACAATATCCAAACTCAGCCCCAGCAGAACCTCCGTGCACGGCCTCTGCCGTCCATTACAAACAAAAGTTGTTCCACAAAAAGAATAAAAAAAAGCATTTGCCATATATACGAGGCCACGAGAGAGACAGATACGCTGCCCTCTGGATTATATTTCAGAGTCCGTGTTCCACGTACAACCCGATAGTACCTTGCATACTGACACCAGTGCCTTTTTGTTCAAGTTGTCCTGTGTTTGGGGGGTGGCAGAGTGGTGTTGGGGTACAGGGCTGGTGGGGGGGGGGGTGGAGGTGGCTGTGGAGGTAGGATGGATGGGGGGGGGGGGGGTGGGAGGGGGAACCCTCACCACATGTGGGTTTCTCTGATCTCGGCTATCACCTGGCTGGCCTTCTGCAGCGCCTGTGGACGGACGGAGAGCAGCGTTAACGCCACGCCAAGAGGACAACACCGTAGGCAGGACGCCCAGCGACCCAGGTTCGATTCCATATATCGAACATATCGCCATGCAATATATTTGATGATATTCCGAAAGTAAAATAAAGTAATAAACGGCTCGATTATGGGGAAAAATCATAATCACGATTATTTTGGTAAATATTGAAATCATGATTATGCAAACGATTATTTTTGACTTTGAAAACATGTTGTTTTTATTCAGCATGTCTCTCAGATCTTTTTTTTTGTAACTGAGGACTGAAATTACACAAAATGGTCAAAAAGAAAATGTTCCAATCTAAAATGATTTACAGATATGTATCCAGCTGTAAAAAAAAAAAAATCGAAAAACTCCATTATGTTAATTTTGAGATCGTTTGACGCTAAAATCGAAATCGCGATCAAAAGTC
Source organism: Gadus morhua (assembly GCF_902167405.1). NCBI lineage: Eukaryota > Metazoa > Chordata > Actinopteri > Gadiformes > Gadidae > Gadus > Gadus morhua. Next base: position 7,794,617 of record NC_044056.1, on the reverse strand, counting down.
GATTAATCGCCCAGCCCTACCTTGAGCATGTCGGCGGCCTCGAAGCGCCGCTGGGCCATGTCCTCGGACTCGGTGAGCAGGTCGTCCAGCAGGCCCGACTTGTACAGCTGCCCCACCAGCTCGCTCTGCAGGCAGTCCTTCACGTGGTTCACCAGGAAGTGCATCACCGCCTTGGGGACACTGGGGAGGGAGAGGGGGGGGGGCGGGGTCAGGGGAGACCAGCGTCACCATTGGCTGTTCGGGTCACATGGTTGGGACGCTTTGATCACGTTTTATATACGTGTTGCTAATGAGCAGGTAAAGGGGTCGGGCGTCTTTGCTCAAGGGTCTGTGCAGCAGAGTGCGGACATTGGGGTTGGAGCCCAGGAACTTTAGGCTGGGAATCACCATCTATGCTATCCCAGCCCCATCACCAAAGACAGACATAAAACAGACAGATAGAAACAGACAAATAGACCGACAGACAGAAAGACAGCCTTAGCCACGACTGACAGACAGACAGACAGACAGACATCCATAGCCACGACTGACAGACAGACAGACAGACAGACATCCATAGCCACGACTGACAGACAGACAGACAGACAGACAAGATAAAATGAGGAATAGTAAAAGTGCTGATCGGTTTTTTACTGAATGAGGTCAGACCCCGAACATGTAAACAGCGTTTCGTGCTCACCTGTCTTGGATGTTTTTCCGGACGATGAGGAAGTAGGACTTGATGAGCCTCTCGATGACCTCACAGTCCCGCTGCTCCCGGGCGGACAGTTTCCTGGCGACGGGCACGGGCTGAAAGGCAGAGCGAAGCTCGTTAGGAAGCGGCTCAACGCCACGGAAACACAAAAGGAACACACACTCACGCAACGACTCCTCCTCCAGAAAGACTACAAAACAAATGTAAATAAATCAACCCGATAAAAAACCCTAATGCTTATTAAACACTGCAATGAACAAGTTAGGGCCACAAAAACTACAAAAAACATGACCATGTATAATCAAAGACATTAAGTTAAGATGAAAGGGGGACTCACGACGTCCAGGAGGTTGACCGCGTTGCCCCTCATGGGGCTGGAGGGGAAGGCGTTCTTGTCCCCAGGCATCCCGTCCTCCTTCTTCAGCATGCCCCTCCAGCCCCCCGTCCCCCCGTCCACCTGCTCGGCCCCCGCCTGGGGCCCGCCGGCCGTCCCCTGGAGAGGGGGCGAGAGACATGGACAGAGTGAGACATGTGAGGGAGTGTGAGAGGGTGAGACATTCGAAAGTGAGAGAGACAGAGAGAGGTATCCGTTTTTTGCATGCTTGCATAGATTACTGCAAATCACATGAAGAACCATGTGAAGAACCATGTGAAGAACCATGTGAAGAACCATGCGTGCTGGGCTGGTTCCGCCGTTCCATCCAGAACCAGGATGAGTTCAGTGAGAAGTAGGAATCCCAAAGGTTAATAAAATCACACAGTCAGCATGGACGGAAGGGTTATTCGGTTGTCCTTGCATCAGAAAGGGAGGCTGGATCGTAAAGCCCTGACTTGGTTTGTGGACAATACACATCACCAAGGCTAGGGAGTGTTATTACAGAACACAAACGCTCACGGGGCCAATCTGATGGACGCAAGGAACACCATGCTGGGCTTTGCTATAGTCCGGGTATAGTAGTGACAAGCAACCACAAGCTGCGTTAGAAGGTGCTTCCAACACTCACACAGAGAGACAGAGACAGAGACAGACAGACAGACAGAGACAGAGACAGAGACAGAGACAGAGAGACAGAGACAGAATGTGGGCAGTGCCATGCCGCCAGCAGGCAGTTGGGGGATGGGGGTGGTCAACACACCTTGGGGACCTCCCCCTCAGAGGGCTCCGTGGGGGACAGAGGGTGCCCACCGGGGCCCTTAAGGGACTAAAGAGCGAGAGAACAGAGAAAGAAAGGCAGGAGAGGACAGAAGGCCTTATGGACAGAGTCAAGAGATGCAGAACTGTACTTCAACGTGGAGGAAGAGGAGAAGCTTTTGTGAAAGAGACCCTGCACTGTCAAGGGTTTGTCAGGTCATCAAAACCTGCTACAAACCCAGACTCTACACATGTGGGAATAGTCGAAGATACCATGTTGGAGGGCTTATAGGGGGGGTTCTAACACCAGGTGAACTGTACCTTATCCCGGGGCACGGAGGAGGGCAGTTCCCGCATCCTGTTGCGTCGCTGTTCCTTTAAAAATAAGATCGGGGAAAGGATGAATTATGATTCAAAACTGTAAATGAATATTGTTTTGTTTCATTTAATCCTAGCATGTGTCTCTTTCATCTCCAATTGTCCCTTGGAGTCGTAACATGAGGCTGTGCACATCACACACCCCACTGCCACACCGGGTACAAACTCAGTCCTACCTCTATGTTGTTGTTCATCAGGCCACAGGCGTCAGCAAAGTCCGGGTGCTTGGTGTTGATGTAGGCTAGCTCAATGGCCACCAGGTTGTGGACCTGTAGGGGGGAAACAACACCGTCTCCTCAGGTTAGCTGAAGGAGCACTCAGACGGACCTCAGACCTCTCTCCGGGATCCATGGCGGCGGACTGACCATCTCGTTGGTGACTGGCAGGCGTTTCCTCAGCAGGGACGTGACCACCTCCACGATGGCGTCGTGGAGTTTTGGGAACCGCAGCAGCTCCTGGGCACGTTCAGGTACAGGGGTACAGCCAATGAGGCGACAGCATGGGGCACTGCTATTTATGGTCTTAAAAAGGTGACCTATTATGCCACCAGGTGTGACTGTGATTAGCCGTTACAGGCCGTTTTGAAAGCTTCCTCTTCTGACATGCATCTAGGTGTCCACCTAGATGCATGACAATAGATGAGCAAAATTTTCTCCAGTCCACTGGGTAGGCAGGTACTGATCTATCCAGCACACATCTAGGCGGACACGCCCCCTTGTGACGCTGAAAGCGGCTTGTAATGACGCAATCACACGCACGTCTGGCGGCACTGTATAATATGTCACCTTTAATTTTATTGATCAGAATCAATCAACATAGAGGCTATTTTAAAGAATTAAAATATTTAACCTTGTCGTTATTGTTTGGTCAGCAAAACAAAACTCAAAATCTTTACAAGTCCCCCCTTGGTGGGATCCACTGCAGTAGAGGCGTGTTTATGAGTGACAGAGTGCGGGCTCTGCTGCCCCCTACCTGCGTGCTGTAGTTACTGCAGTGCTGGATGATGCGCTGCATCTCCTCGTGCACCAGCTCCACACAGCGCAGGCTGGGCTCCTCCAGGCGCTTCACCTGCCGCTTCACCAGCAGCTCGAAGGACACCTCGGGCACGAACAGAGCCGGCCGCGGGCCCTGGGGACACACAACACACACACACACACACACACACACACACACACACACACACACACACACACACACACACACACACACACACACACACACACACACACACACACACACACACACACACACACACACACCACAGAGTCTCTGGTTAGTTAGATACTTCTTTGACTGTATTGATTCTTGTTTGGTAACAGGGATATTCTACCATACAAAACTAGTTTGCTGAAGCTTTCAATACGTGTATTGAAAGCAATTAAATGGTGTTGATTTCAAAACCTTTACAGACCCTCTTAACAAGTTTAATAGTGCTGGCCGAGTTCATATTCGCTTCCAGTGCTTCCAGAAACCTGCATCCAGCAACATGATTGGTAGAAATAAATATGAAGCAAAAGACAGACTGATATGTGAGACTACTGGTGGTGGATAGTGTTTAAATATGGTTGATGGTGTTTAAATATGGTCTATAGTGTTTAATTGTGGGCGATAATGTTTAAATGTGGTCGATAGTGTTTGAATGTGGTCGATAGGGTTTAAATGTGGTCGATAGGGTTTGAATGTGGTCGATAGTGTTTAAATATGGTCGATAGTGTTTAAATGTGGTCGATAGTGTTTAAATATGGTCGATAGTGTTTAAATGTGGTCGATAGTGTTTAAATATGGTCGATAATTTAAATGTGGTCGTTAGTTTAAATGTGGTCGATAGTGTTTGAATATGGTCGAGAGGGGTTTACATGTTTAAATGTGGTTGATAGGGTTTACATGTTTAAATGTGGTCGATAGTGTTTAAATGTGGTCGATAGTGTTTAAATGTGGTCGATAGTGTTTAAATGTGGTCGATAGGGTTTACATGTTTAAATGTGGTCGATAGGGTTTAATTGTGGTCGATAGTGTTTAAATGTGGTCGATAGGGTTTAAATGTGGTCGATAGGGTTTACATGTTTTAATGTGGTCGATAGTGTTTATATATGGTCGATAGGGTTTACATGTGGTCGATAGGGTTTAAATGTGGTCCATAGTGTTTAAATGTGGTCCATAGTGTTTAAATGTGGGCGATAGTGTTCAAATGTGGTCGATAGTGTTCAAATGTGGTCGATAGTGTTTACGTGTGGTCCATAGTGTTTAAATGTGGGTGATAGTGTTTAAATGTGGGCGATAGTGTTTACATGTGGTCGATAGGGTTTACATGTGGTCCATAGTGTTTAAATGTGGTCCATAGTGTTTACATGTGGTCGATATTGTTTAAATGTGATCGATAGTGTTTAAATGTGATCGATAGTGTTTAAATATGGTCGATAGTGTTTAAATGTTCTTTTCCCTCACTCTCCACCTCATCCCTAACTCTCCACCTCAAGCTGGTGTGTAGTGAGCGTTCTGGCACCGATTGGCTGCCGTGCATCACCCAAGTGGGTGCTACATATTGGTGGTGGTTAGTGAGGTCCCCCCTTCACTTTAGGCGTCTTTGAGTGTTATTAATTATTATTATTCTTCATGTTTAACCTCTGTTTTCCTTTTATTCCTAGTCTGTTTTACATAGTTTTGAATGATGACTATATGCTCTGTAAGGTGTCCTTGGGTGTCTTGAAAGGCGCCTCTAAATTAAATGTATTATTATTTATTATTATTACTGTTCCTCCAATCATGACAAGTTCTCTGTCTTCGTCCTATAAATGTTTGTGGTGTAGAAGATGCTCGGTCATAGACTATGGCTGCATTTCTCTATGGTCATGTTGTCATTGAACATACACTCGCTCTCAGCCGCTGCAATTTTCTACAACAAAAGGCTTAAAATTAAGCTCTACAACAATGTTGTGGTTGACCAGGGTAGCAGCAAGAGATTACAAAAGAAAATAGACGCCGAACAAACCGTTGCATTTCTGATGGCCGTGAGCACATCTATGGTGGTCAGACCCCCCAGAGGGTCAACTGACTCCAGTGTTCGTCCAAATGTCTCGTGGAAGATGTAACAGATTCTAGCGCCACCACACCTAGAAGGAAAAACAAAGACAGTCAAAAGAAAACACACATGAGCGGGTTGCACACTGGATAAAGACTTGATTTAATTTGGAAGGAAGATTATATTTAAGGTCTTAGATGGGCCCCAACACCTGTTAAATGGGTGACAATGGGTGTCAGTGGTGCGCCAATGTTTTGAGCAGGGCCTTAAGTTATATCCCACTTTATCTTGTGTGACTTAGACTTCATAGGACACTGCATGTGCCGTTCGCGACCGACTTTAGATCATCGGCTCTGGTTGTCTTTTTACAGAATGGAAACATTTACCAGCCAAGCCTTAAGGGTTAAATATAGCCATCAATGGCAGGTGGTAGCAGGTGTTAATATTGGACCAGCATTAGAAGCACCTGCTACACCGACACTCGACGCCAGCACCCCCTAGTGGTGGAACCGAGGCACTGGAAGGGGTGAGGCCACTCACAGTTCGGTGGTCTCGATGTACTTGGCCGTGCCCTCTATGGTGTGGCAGTACTCGGCGGCGAACTTGGTGATGAGCTGCAGCAGCGTGGAGCTCTTGTCGTCCACGGGCTCTCCGTAGCCGCTCAGCATCGACTGATACTGGGCCGCCAGCACGTTGATCCTGGTCTTCAGCTCGGGAAGACAGTCCCTGATGTGGTGCATGAGCAGCCTGCAAGCAATGGACAACACGTGTTTACAATCGGGTACGTCTGAGGACACACTCCGGTACATACTGCCATGAGGAGGTGGACAGGATGTGGAGGAACCTTAGATGCAGTCGATAAGTAAGGAGGATATTCATGTATTTTGTGGATCCGTGATGAGAGTTGGGTCGGCGGTGGAACAGCCGTCACCTGTTTAATGTTTTAGCCAGGTACTTGGTTCCGTTCCGGTTGGCCAGGGAGGGGTATTTCTTCTGGAGGAAGGCGTACTCGTCGCGGATGGCGTCCGCCACAAGCTTCTTATTGTTGATGTCCAGCTGGCTCCTAGGAGAAGGTAAACCCAGAGCGTTCTCGTGAAGGGAATACGCGTTGCACCACTGCCTCGCTCTGATTTACTCTAAAAGGTGCTGTGGAGTTGGGCCGGGGCAATCATCCCCACCGGCAAAGAACCCAATTTGGTCCAAGTACCGGTACGTCGTAACATAACGATACACTATTATATTTTGCATGGCTATAATGACCTGTTGACCACGCCGATCAGACCCAGCCTGACCGGGATCACCCTGCCCATCAACACGTCCATGGCGTCCGTGCCCGCGTCCATCAGGTCCAGCTTGGTCACCACCGCCAGCGTCCTCCGCCCTGATAGCACCAACAGGAAACGGTCAGTGCTGATGAGGTGGACCCGAGTGAGGAGGACTGGGGCTGAACCATTAATCGGATCAAACCGACATCGCAATGTAGTAGAACGAGAAAGTCGAAGCCGAGTGTTGACAGAGAATGCTGAAAGCGCCCAGATGAGAGGAAGAGTTTCCCGAAGATCTACATCGTTTTTCTGTGCTGTGATTCGTGTCAGGTTGCTCTATAGGAGTCATTAGTAAGAAATGTAGACCAAAAAAGTAGTATGATAGGAGCTCTTTAAAAAGAAAAATCGCATAATGAATCCCAGTCACAATATTGGCCGAAATAATCGCGATTAGATTATTTCCCCAAATCGTTCAGCCCTATTGAGGACATGAACGGGGCAGCGGTCTGAGGAGAGAGAGACGGAGATGTATAGTGCATTGTATATGTTCACCTTCGGGGTCGACGTCGCGAGCCACCTTGAGGGCCTCGGAGGTAGCCATGTCCGTGTTGGCGGCCGTCACGGCCAGGATGATGGAGTTGGGGTTGGAGATGTACTTCAGGATGAGGTCTCGGATCTGGAGCTCGATGTCGTTGGGCTGGTCGCCCACGGGGACCTGAGGAAGCAGCGCGCGTTTAGAACACCCTGCGGCCGGGACACGTTATGTGATCTGCTTTCAGATGATGGATTGGTTTTGTTTCGCACCTTTGTCAGCCCAGGGAGGTCCACCAATGTCAGGTTCACGACATGAGGGGAGAAGACTTTGAGGTGGATGGGCTCGTCACTGACCCCCTGGGGGGAGAAACAGGTTCTTGGGTTACTTTACAAAATGTACAGTTTGAGATCACTGGATCCCATCTCAAATATACTTGGTCTTGCTAAATACATTAATTTGAACTGTTCTGGTTAGCAAACCTTGTTTGTGCCGGATAATCTTTCGGTTTCCGCCTCGATTTCCTGTCTGATTTCCTCAAAATCTGTATATATCTGAAGCAACGTAAAATTCGTCAGAAGGAAACAATGAACATTTGACTGTTCTGTATGAGGGTGATAATGACCCTGCGTAACACGATAAACCTGCCCATCCATTGCAAAATGTAATTTAACTATAGTACTACTTTACATCGATTACCTATTATTATCCAGAGTTTCCTTAACCAAAGAAATGCATGAGGATGTCAACATTCTAACACAAAGCAGGATATTAATTCACTGAGAAGCCTGCCTAACATAGTAATCCATTGTTGTGAGGCTCTAGAATCACAAGGTGGTCATGTGGACACTCTTGTTTCCTCAGTATTTTTTCCAATATAAATACACTACAAGAATAATGTTGGGAGCTGATTAAAAATAAATAGGAAACAATACTCCAAAAAATAAATGAGTCACTGACCCATAAAATGATATCAGGTAACCATTCTATAGCCAACATAACTTATTTTACAATTTTATCTGACTCAACCTTCATGTGTCACCATCAAGCGAATAGGATAAGGGAGGGTCTGGGTGTGAATACCTTATTCTTGGTGTGAAGGAATTTGCCCCATTCATCTCCATCAATACCTAGAGAAAACACACACAAAAAGCAAAGTTGACAGCTGTCCCCTTGAGAAAGCTTTTGTTTGTTTTTTTGCTCGCTCAGATGGGATGGGTGGCTAAAAAAAAGTTTGAAGCGAGGGCATGTAACAATTGCATAAACCGTTCCAAAACAGCAGCAGTAGGGGCCAAAAACAGAGGAACTATAGCGTGGGATATTATGGGACGCACACGCCTATAAGCATATACTGATGTTTCTGAAATAAAGCTATAAATGAAAAAAACAGTACAGGGATGATAAGATTAAATTCAGAATTGTGGAATCCTTAGTTTTGTTATACATCAAGAGAGTAGTAGAAGAATCCAGTTTAATAAGAGGCAGGGTGGGAACGGCAACAACAGAAATGGGGTAGCTGCTTAGCACAGACGAAAAAATAATAAAAATGGCCGAAAGGGAGACCTTGATTAAGGCGTCCATTTTTCCTGGATTTGGATTCTGTAGTTAAGAAGAAATGACAGGAGAAGTATACAGGGGGGTTATCCCAGGGTAAACCGCAGCTACTGCATGTAATGCTGCAGCATTGCAGTGCTAGTGATGCTATTTACACAGCTGGGGACTAGAGTGACCCCACTTTCATCCACAAAACTTTACCTAGTTCACTGTTGGATACCTGGTCACTACAGGTTAAGGACACTTCAATATACAAAACGATGACTTCACATAATCAGACTGAGCTGCCATTGTACACAGGTTCATACTTTAACTTTGTCATGACCTCAAAATACCACACAATACTGTCAAGTGTTTTCAAACACACCTTATATGTTGAGTCATAAACAAAGCCAGTTGCCTATTGTAACTTAAAAGGCACATGCGTTGTGAGGGAACTAAGTAACCACAATAACAATAACAATGTCATACATAATCAGGCCAATTAAGAAACAGGTTTGGCATTACCATTTTCCTCAAATGTTTTCCTGCGGTCTTCTGTGTCGATGTGAACCAGCTGGAGGATGAGGGGCCGGCGTGTGACTATACCGGTCCCGCGAGGAAGGAGGTCTCTGCCAACCAGACTTTCTAACACAGAACTCTTCCCACTGCTCTGTAAACACAACAACCGCAACACAGCTTAGAGAAGTGAGATGCAATGATGACCTCACTTTATCTGTGAACTATGAATTTCCACACCACTTGATTCTTGTGTTCGGCTCTATAGGATACCGAGAATACTTGGTGACTAAATGCCCTTGGATTTTAAGTCTTGGAGGGCTAGCCAAATCTAACCTTAAGTGTGTTTGACCCATACTGCAACGGTCCATGCCAAAGGACTTAGGCTGTGGCATCCTATTAGCTAGTGTGCTGGTGAGAGTAACCATTTCACAGAAAGTGTCTTTCCTAATCCAATCAGACTGCACTGTTTGGAAAAAGTTACCAAGTGTTAATAAAAATCAGTTGACACTACTTGTTCTGAAAACATGACAACCAACTAATATTCTCCTTGTAAGTATGTGTTGAACTGAACATATCCTATTTTGGAGAATCAAATATCATTGCATGGACATATCATAGCAGCAAACTAGTGTGACAGCTCGTTTGACAGTGCGACAGATGCTAGTGATTGAGAAAGTGTGAAATGAGTGACGCACATCGTTGTTATTGCTTGACAAACGTATCTACCCAGACACTAATACAGAGGTCTCAACGATGGGAGCAGACTGCATTAAATAGCCAGACAAAATATGTAAACACATGTGAGAGACGCATACACGTTTCCTGCAGATGAAGTGATGCTAGCCTGTTAGCTTCACCAGCTAACTCGTTCCTCATACCTGCGTTCCAACGACCACTATCTGCGGCAAATGTATGATATCCGCGCCGACCGTGTTAAACACATCCTGTAATTTATTTATGACAGGTATCAGGGCCTCCATAGTTATAGTCCTGTGCTTCACCTTTACCCTAAAATAACGTACTACTACCTTGTTGGACACAAAGTCATTCAATGCCCCTCAGCTAGTTTCTCTGGCACATCTAGCCTCTCTGAACCACAACGATTGGAACGCTTCGGTGTTGCATCATGGGATATTGAGTTGAAGAGAAGTTTTCTCAACTGTTCCGACGCGAGGACCCTTCAAGTAGTAAACTACATTTCCTAGAGAGGACAATATCGTCGCACATGTCCAAGGAGGGAGGCACTCTTTTCAGACAACGGTATCTGTAAAGTAATGAGGGTCATTTGCATAAATGCAAAGTCTTGGCACGTAAGTCTTCATCGCTCATGACCTTTGTTTTGACTAAATAATCGGATTCTATGTGCCTGTTACTATGATCCACTTCCACAAAATAATATCAAAGAATTGAATTCTGAATTGAAACCTTTTATTTTTCAAAACATTCATAATGTAAAACATACATTCAAGATTCGAATATTATATATACAGAAATGAAAGTGCTATATGTATTATACAATACATTATTCAAGACATTAGGATTATAGACATGTTTGTTACTAGGCGTCAGTTAAACATGCTTGTCCTGCGTGACGATTCCATAAGGCCACCTGATGGAAACTACAGGTCAGCTTGGCTTCCAAATAGTAAAATCAAACCACATCTTTTAAATATATTGAATGTAGTATCGAATTACACAAAATAAGTGGTAAAGACACCAGTCAACAACAGGAAAAGGGCAAACATGCAGAGCAGCAGACCTTTGTTTACATTGTTCCCCAGCGCACAATAATAAGCAAAATAGCACTTTTGGCTATTGTTGTCTGCCTTGTGTTCCTCTGCCTTCTGCAGAGGAACACAATAGAAAACAATGCCGGACACAAAGAACACACACTGTACAAAGAATGACTAGAAGTGGTAGCTGTAGTGAGTGGAGGTATTCAACCAATATCAGGGTTTTTCTCTGGAAATATAAAGCTCATCTCTTTTCTTAAGATCGCTTTCACATCCAGCCATTAAAAAGTGCTCACAAAAATACTATCACCGCTGCATTACAGATGCTTTCCCAGCATCAGCTTTTTTTAAATATATCGAAATAACTTACTTGACCTGTCCTTATAAAATACATGGAGATAACATTTACTGACAGTTAACTACCATCTGTAAGAGCATATTTAACTGGGTATACAGTGTATGTGTCATGTCTCCATTCTGAGGTTAAACATAATACAGCAACTGAAGGAAACAGTTTTTGGTCAACAGACAGACGACCAAACCTCGGACAGGTTAATCATCAATAAAGTTCAGTTTGATACACTGTATTAAGACCCAGTACAGTCTGTGTAAGTGGTCACCATATTTCCTCTTCTCTGGGTCACTGTTCTACAATGCTGTTTTGACGCACTCTGAAACCCACTGTCACTTTGCTTGGCTTGCTTTTTGAAGGTGAACATTCTCTCCATGTCCTCAAAAACGTCATCGAAGACCCCCGCTCCAAAAGACCCCTGGACATGTCTCTTGTGTTTACTGTGGAGCTCCTGGTGGGACCTGAAGTGCTCCTCAAAGTTTCTCCGATGCCGGGCATGCCTGTTCTGGCTGTGGATGTCAAAGTCCTTGAACATGTCGTCCAAGTTGAAGTTGAAAGGCTGGTGGACGTTCTGCCTCTTTCTTCCCTGGGTCTCTCTGTTGAAGTATGCGTTATGTCCAACCTGGTCATACTCTCTTCTCCTCTTCTCATCTGATAAGGTTTCATAGGCTGTTTATCCAAAAAATAAAAGGGTTAGAAAAAAAGTACAATCCAAACGTTTTCAATAGGCAAGGCAAGGCAACTTTATTTATATAGCACTCTTCATGCACAAGGCAGACTCAAAGTGCTTCACATATAAACATTGTCAGACAATAAAATAAAATAAAATACACTTAAATAACATAACAATAATTTAAACGTTGTGTTGTATTTAGATTTAGGTGGAGGAAAATAATGTCCATACCTTCAGCAATCTCTCTGAACTTCATCTCAGCATCTGGACTCTTGTTCTTATCTGGGTGATACCTCATAGCGAGCTTGTGGAAAGCCTTCTTTATCTGACGCTCAGTGGCTTCTTTAGGCACGCCGAGAATATCATAGTAATCCTTTTTGGCAAGGATCAACTCGGTTATCATAAAGACACAGATAGCAAACGTTAAAGCTGACTGTGCATTCGCCATGGTTTCTGTGTGGGACAAAACGTTGTTAGTGGCAGCGTGAACAGAGGGTCGTGCTCTGTGATCGGCTGGAATAACAGTAACGTTAACTAAGGACACATCTGTGAGTGTGAACAATGACTTTAGTTCATATGAATGCTATGAAGGCAGGTGATGTACATGCAGTGCTACCGCAGAATCAAATATACATCCAGTAACAGAATTATACTTAAGCATGACTTTGTTGGTTCTTGTCTAGATACACATCATCTACTTCATAGTATATCCTTCTTTTACTAATTATCCAATGCAATGTTGCATCATGCAGGCAACTTTGGGACATTTGAGAGAAAATCCGATGATAATTCATCCTGAGATGTTTATTACTTCAAAACAATGTATTCAAGAGATGGCTTGTTGCGGTTCAACGCACCAGATTATTATTATTTGTGTCATTAAGATGTTTATTCCTCAATAACACTCCACGGTACAGGTAGCCTTGTATGTGGATGTCAGATTATAACGTTACATTAAATATAATATTTCTACACGATTGTATAACATTTTGTGAAATTACCCACCTTTCTAGGCACCGAATGATTGTAAATAAATCTCAAATGTCTCGTGTTAATCCGCGTATATGTGTCTAATGGACCCTTGGTCAAATAAGAAACATCACAGATCAGACAAGAAAGATGAAAATTGAGGATTGTGGATGAGGGACGCGTTTTCTTCTCTTCTTCACCTCCATAGCAGGGCTTTTAAGCCAGACGTCTGCTGCCCTCTAGTGGAGGTGGACGTCTCTGCTGCCCTCTAGTGGAGGCGGACGTCTGCAAACTTGTTAAACTGTCAATACTAAAATCGAGTCTGGACTTGGGATATATCGATTAAAGAATAAAGGGAATTGATCGATGGATAAATAGACCATTATATGAAAAAGAAAGATTTCAAGTGATGAATACCAGTCCTACCACCTCTCCCCCTTCCATGAAAGCTTGCTCTCTGCATCGCTTTACCTTTATCGTTACCAAATAACCACATTGATGCGTAAACTCCCAAGTTTTTTCACTTCCAAATTTCCAAGCGTTGTTTACCACTTCGCACTTCACTCAACTCCATTCAACCTAACGGCGCTGAACTTAACAACAGTTAACCAGCACGACCGTGACCAATAAGAACGCGGCATTGCATGTACCCATTTAGGCATCCAATAGGAGCTCAAGCACGAAATCACGTGACCATTGTTTTTCTGATGTCTGATGTTGTGCTCACGTCATTCGTCAGAGATAGCGTCAAATTAAGATACCTCCTCCTTTTTTGTGAACTTGAAGCCCTATTCGGCTGCGGTCATAGTATCTCTTTTGGCTAGCGACATAATAACACAAATACGTAATATTGGCAGCCTTTTCATACGCTGGTAGGTATGTTTTGTATTGTTTCTGCCCCGTTAAATGTTAGCTAGGTACGTTAGCCTGCTTGCGATACGCTGTGTAATCCGGGACTGTAACGTTAGATATGAAAAATGTTTTAGTCTCTGTCAGCACAAGGTAGGAAGATGAATAGCTATATATGTATATATGTATGATCTTTTCACTATCAGTTCTTGAGGTCTTGTGTTTTGTCCGTTTCATATGCTGTCTTCTTTTATTCTAGCATGCACTACTTTTTTTGTTGTTGTTTGTAGAACTATCCGTTTCCTACAATTAATAGCCATTGACCAGACGCTGGCTCTGAGTTTATGTGTCATGTTTTTTCCATGTTTGTTTGTTTTTGTCTCTCATTCATGCATGTCATACTTTTCTGTTGTTCATCAACAGCTTAGACAGAATGGTCAATTGGATTCAGTGAAGGCTTGTCACCTGTCACCTGAAGGGGAAAACGATATGGCTCCTAGATGGCCTCCAGATACCTTGGTGTTGAAAGTCGGCAAAGCTGTCCACGTGTGGCAGACACCTGCGGCATCACTTGCATTGTTTCCTTTACGCAGCGGCCACTGCAGACTCCATGTCCGTCCGTCCGTCAACCGCAAGTTTGGTTGCCTCAGCTGGAAGAGCCCCTTGACCACTCGGAGCTGGGGACGTAAAGGATGGCTCTGCAGAGCTAGACTCCACACCAGCAGGCTGTGCTTGAACACCTCCACTTCTCGTTGGTTTCCCGGTTTCAGCCAACACATGTCTCGCATCCGGAGCACGCTGGACACCGTCTCCAAGGCTGTGAGCGGGACCCACACGGAACTCAAGTCTAAAATAGCCCGGCTCAAACCTGCCGCTTCCCAAGCGGGCAAAGAGGTTAAGGAGAGCGGGGTGACGGAAACCGCAAAAACCGACCAGGGCAGAATCTCCCCTCTCCCTCCCGCTCCCTCCCATGTTCATTCCGTTTCCACTGCTGCTACTGCCCTCAATTCTACAACACAGACGCCTCCAATAGTAGAAGAAGCTTCAAACGATACTTCTGTCCCCTCCCAAGACGATGTCCAGGCAACGGTTAGCGCCACAGTCCCAAGAGAGCTTGACCTTCAAGAGAAAAGCCCGGGAAATGTTGTCACTGCTGCTTATAGCACTGGGGTTGTAAAGAAGCAGGAAGGAAATGAGGGCCAAGTGAACGACAAAGGGACCAAGAACACAACTGTGTCCAAGGCCACGGCCCCACCACAGCTCTTCCATCCCAGCACCTTCTCAGTCAGTTTGGATGAGACTTACAGTTACCTGGCCAATCATGTCAACAATTACTTTGGCAGCACCACTACCACTCAGGAAAAGGCCTCTACCTCCGTTCAGGGCCGAAAGAGCAGTAGTCTCACACCAGTGTCCAATAATAAAGGTTTAGAGTCCACTGCTACGAGTTCCCCATCCACACAAAAGAAGGGTTTCGGACACTACCTGTCCTACTCTGCACCAACTGTCCAGGCATTCGTGGGAAACTACATTAGGCCTTTGGTCCCCAAGTTCAGGGCGGTGGAACCTAAAAGTGCTGAGGTGGTGCAGGCGAAGGTGGAGGACGTACAACCTAAACCGACCGTTGCCGCTGTGACCAAGGAGATGAATGCAACAGAGGAAAGAGCCAAGAGGCTTCTTCTTCAAAGGGAAAAGGTAGGCCTACACCTTCACTTGGAACCAGAATGTGTTAATTAGCCTAGTCAGACACTAGGAATTGGAACACTGATACAATTACGGGTTTCATTCATTCATTTGTTCATTCCTATTCACTAGGTCAGAGTGAATAGGAATGTAAAACCAAACGCATCACTGACCCCACCTAATACCACAATAACCACAGCTGTGTGTGTGAGAGCACAATAACTACCTAATCTAACTGTAATAACTTTACTAAAGTACCTGTGCTGCTTTGAATGGCAATTCATTGGGACAAAAGATGAGTTGTTTTCTTTTACTCAACCTTGTCTGTATGTTCACTGCCTCATTTCTTGTACCTGTTATGTCTTGTTTAGTTCTGTGCCTAATCTATAGGACTCGTAGGCTAGTTAATATGTAATCAAAAGTTATGCTGGATCATCTCTGGCTTGGCTCTACTTGTTGACACCAGAGTTGTTAAGATAGGCCTATATTCTCTGTTCCTTGAATGAAATATGATTCCCACATGGGTGGCGGAGAACTGCAGTGGTCAGACCCAGTCACCTGAGCCCCTGTGATCCTATGTAACGTCCATAAGTGGGCTGGCTGCGGGCTTCTGGGAAAACATACTGCAAAAAATAGCTTTACTGGAAAGAACTTCAGAATTGTTGTTGTGAATAGTAATGCTATTTTAATCAATAATATTTCAATGTAATATGGGACTTTAAGATATGTATGCCTCTTAGAGACAAGACATAATGCCATTCAGAGCTTTTCTTGTTACTTCAGTAATGACATTTCCATGTAAAATAAGGACATGTTAAATTAGACATGTTTGCTATCTGTTTATTAACCTGAGGCAGGCTTCAGGTTATATGTGGTGGAGTGGAAACATTTTGTTTAAATGTTAAGCCTCGTACCAACATACTTTGTAAGGAGGACTATACAAACTATGGACAAAGGCTAAGCTAACAAGGCTAAGTAGTTTTCCCTATAGTTCAACCATTGCTCTGCACCAACAATTGGTTTGTAATATCAGTCTGTCTGTCTGTCCATCGTCATTGCATATTCTATTGATCCCTTTCTCCACCTCATACGATTACGGAGTTGTGAATCTTGAAATCTTATCCCCTCTTGTAGATCATTGCGAGGTTGAGCATAGACAATCGTACCCGGGCGCTGGTCCAGGCCCTCCACAGGGCCTCCGATGTCCGGGTCTACATCAACAGGGTGGAAGACCTCAGCTACCACCTCCTGGAGTTCCCAGATACCCGTGGTGTGGCCGTGAAGGTTGGCCTGAAATACTAATCTTACTAAACTACCTGAGTCACATTGAATGGCCATTCAGTCGGACAAACAAGTTACTTTTTATGACTCAAGCTTGTCTCTATAAAAATAACTGCCTCATTTCTTGTACCTGTTATGTCTTGTTTAATACTGACTGTCTTCTGTTGCTTAGGCATGCTTTGTTGCCTAGGCATGCTTTCAGTATGCCTA
Source organism: Gadus morhua (assembly GCF_902167405.1). Classification (NCBI taxonomy): domain Eukaryota; kingdom Metazoa; phylum Chordata; class Actinopteri; order Gadiformes; family Gadidae; genus Gadus; species Gadus morhua. Next base: position 7,777,792 of record NC_044056.1, on the reverse strand, counting down.
TGGTGGTGTACAGACACATTTACAGTTTGATCTTGAACGCTGCTGACCAAAGTATTGGCCAGCATGTCAGATCAAAACTCATACCTGTGCATCATATGGCTTCACCTGCACAGTTCAACCCCATGACCCCCTTCTTCTCTTCAAGCCAGACTATTGTGCATTCCACCCTGAGCAGGCTCTGTTAGTGTGGTGTCGTGGTGGGCCACTGCAGGTGGGTTTCTATCCGACAGCGTGTCTTCTGTGTGCTACTCCTGCAGGAAAGGGTGGTCTCCTGCCTGCTGCGTCTGCGGCAGGCCAGCGACCCCGGCCTGAGGGCGGCCGTGAGGGAGGCCCTGTCCCTGGTGGGCTACCATGACCCGGTCAAAGGTCGCGGCATACGGCTGCTGTCCATAGACGGAGGAGGGTTACGGTAGGAAGCCTCCATGCTTGGATAATGCACAGCCCGAACACGGCACGGCGCTCGGTTACGGATTGCGCGTTGTTTTGTTTATTATTGTTTTGGTTTACTGTACGCGGATGCTGGTTGCCAAAGAAATCTGATATGTACTATTTCAACGTCTGTATTGAACTCTAGAAAATCTTGATTTTATGTCACCTAGCAACCATTCACACTGTCCTTGTTAAGAGGTTATGATATGATATGCTTAAAGCCTCAGTGGTTCCCTGCGGTTCAAACACTTTCAACTTTGTCTATTGATCCTGACCTCTTGAAGCGCGTCCATTCGATGAAGGCTTTTTTCATGTTCTAAAACCATTGGAATCTAAATGGCAACGTCTGCCTTCATTTCTGAACTCAAATACATGTTTTTATGCCCGTACGCCCAGCCATGTACCCTGCCATTTGCTGGAGGCTTATCCTGAGTGGACTGCTTTATACAAAAGACAGTATGAGTACTTATGGTCCAAGCGACCCAACGCACCCAATCTAAAAGTACTTTCACCATTTGAGCCTGAAGCTTAATTTTGAACCTCCTTAAATATTCAGAGATTTCTTATTCACTTGCCTTGTTTTGTTCTTTCTCTCTGTATCTGTCCGTCTGTGTGTCTCTCTTTTTATGTTTCCTTTTAAACCTTTTCAGAGGGCTTCTTGCCCTTCAGACTCTACACAAACTGGAAGCCCAGACGGGCAAACCCATTTACCAACTGTTCGATTACATCTGTGGTGTCAGTACAGGTAAATATGTCCTCCCGGCTCCCGCCCCGGTTATGTGTACTGTAAATTGAAGTGTCTGCACTGTGGGTCGTGGATTATCAGAGCTCAACATTTGCTGGTCTGACCCATTTACTTCTTTCCTACATCTGGCTTTAACAGTCCCATCTGGACCCTCTGATGGTTGCTGATATGCACAGTATAATGTTTGTGTGCATGGCAAATGTGCTATTTTCTGGGGTTGTTTATTTTGGAGAAATGCAATGTTTATTTTGGTTATTTTTCACTTTTGCTATTATAATTGGTAGGAGCTGTATTATAAATGCTTTGCTAAATATAACCAACTTTTCTTGTAATGACTGTTGCCTGTCTCTCATAATCCAAATGGTTTTCCCATTCAAATCAGCCACAAGGGGGAAATAGTGGGCCATACTCCACCCCTTAAACACCTTTTGTTTCTTCTACTTCAACTTTATTGGTTTCCTTTATCTTCTCTCAAAAATGAATAGATTTATTCATACTCTTGCAGAACTAGAGGCAATTGAAGCTCACGTTATGAGCTAGTTATGGTGTATTAGTCATTTTAGCAAGCACTTTTATCAAAGGGCAATCCAAGTACATGTTTAGATATATGTCTTTGAGAGATTAGGTGTAGTAATAGGTAGATTCTGAACATTGGGATTCAGACTTAGTACCTCTGAACTATCAGAGCTTCTCACAACAAGTTTAGACCAGTGAACTATTATCTTATCATCAAGTGCACCCCCATTTCAAATCATGCACAATCATCACAAATCAATGCATCGCTGTATGTATATGGTCTCTGTGAGACCAATGCTAATCACATTAAAATTGCATTACATGGACCATTTCACACCAACGTCACCCTAAGCATATTATTCATCAGTCGCTTGGCTTCCCCCAACTCTCTCCCTCACTAGGTCAGATGTAGCCTTGAGCTCTGGCCAATAATAGTTTATAATAAGAGTACGCTTAACAAATTCGATTTATATGTGTTACTAAGTGAAAAAATTGAGATCTTGTCTTATGTTTCTACCATGGAGTGGTGTGAGCAGAATCCGCTATCCAATGGTGTTCAAAATTCATTTATAGATTTATATGCTTATTTTTTGATTTTTGTATCTTGTTTTGTATTCGTATCGCCCAGACGCCATGACAGCTTCTATGTGTCTGTGTGCTCCTCCCCAGGTGCTATATTGGGATTCATGCTGGGTATTTTCCAGTACCCCCTCAGCGAGTGTGAAGACATGTACAGGAAACTGGGCTCCGACGTCTTCAAGCAGAACCGCCTCGTGGGCACGGTAAAGATGGGCTGGAACCACGCCTTCTACGACAGCGAGCCCTGGGAGAAGATCCTCAAGTAGGTTTCCGTGGTCCCATAGTGGGAGATGACCGTCAAGTCAAGCTGCTTAGCAAAGGAAACAACAGCATACCAGTAAACAAATGAAATTTGTTCAAAATATATGAATAGAATATCAGAATCACAGAGAGGCATTTAAGAGCGAGATTGGACCAAAACTGCTGACACAATATACAATAGAGGAGAGGGCTAAACTAAAGGGGTAGGTTTTAGTTTTTAGACTTTTTATCGACCCATGATGGATGCCCTCAATCCCTGAGCAGACTCGGTTCCAGAGGCGAGGACCATAGACACTAAAGGTTGCCTCCCCTGGGCTCGTGATTCTTTATAGATAATGGTTAGTGTGACGACGAGAGCTCCCAGCTTTTCTCATGGCAGGAGTGTGGAATGTACTGACTTACCACAAGGAAATGGGAATAAAAGTACCTCATGTCCGCCATCATTATTGTTGCATTTCAATTAATTTCCAGTAACATACACAAACACGGTTTAATGAAAAAGGTTTTTAAATTAAACTTATGTTTCACGCAATGTATCCAATTGTTCTGCTGGATAATTAATTTCTGTTTGTAGTTCTGAGTATACTATTATAACCATCTTGGGGCAAAGGAGACAGATTTAGACCTGATTGTGTTTACTTAACAGACGCATCAAAAGACCCATCAACTCCTGTTATTTTTTCCACAGAGAGAAGATTGGCTCTGATCTTCTGGTGGAAACCTCCAGAAACGCAAAATGCCCCAAGGTGAGCATTAGTTGAAAGCATGGGCCCGTTCTCCCATCTCGTCCTGTTCAGACCACTGAGCGCTGTATCCCACTATGTTTATAATGAGGGTGGGAGAAGCTGCCGGCTGGGCCCCTTTCGGGGTAATAATAAAGTTTTATACGCACGTCTCCTCCTCATGACTTTCACTGTGAGACAGGTGCCATAAAAACTGGGAGACGGTTTTGAAAATCCATTCTGGCTCAGGGAAAAATGAAATAGTTGAGCTGGTAAAATTCCATATTGGCATTATCTCCTCCACAAACAGGCACTAAAACTAATTAGTGAAAGAAAATAACTTCATACTGATGTCAACTTCATCACATGAAGGTTCTGCTAGCATAGATATGTCCTGCTAAGGAAATTTAGTTAACATTTTCTGTTTTGTGTCTGGATTACGTACATTTCCCATTTTCTTCCGTTCTTTTTTCAAATCCATTATAATGGAAATGTGGACGACTAGCATTTTTAATCCTAATCCGGTCATTAGTAGATGCCTCCCAAATGTACAAATTGTAATTATATATATATTTATAAATATATATATATGTATAAATTACACATTGTGACGGTTCTTCTCCTGCAGGTGTCAGCAGTGAGCGCCATAGTGAACCAAGGCACTCCTCTGAAGGCCTATGTGTTCAGGAACTACAACCTGATGCCAGGGGTCCGCTCCCACTACCTGGGGGGCTGCCAGCACCAGCTCTGGCAGGCTCTCAGGGCCTCCTCAGCGGCCCCCGGATACTTCCAGGAGTTCGCCCTGGGACCTGACCTCCACCAGGTAATGCTACCTCGTGTTTCGTACACTCATGGCTTAGATGTGCAATGGAACTGATGTAGCCGTGGTCGTCGGTATGTATATTTCAGTGTGTATATATAGGCCGTGTATAAATCATGAAACCTAACGAAAGATAAGATGAGCACTTTGATACGGGTCTATGAATTTTGGATGAACCCCCAATGCGTTTACACTCAGGTAAGGCACCGACGCGAGTATTGATTTGGTATCGAACGGAATCCCAGGTAGTGCTGTTGTTAATGGTATTGAAAATACCCATCCTTAGTTATTACTGAATATCCTCACTCCCTGTTTAATGGTTTCGCAAGCAGTGCATTTACATAAATATTTCAAGCCTTGCAGTATTTCTTCATAGCTATTAATGGTAACATAAGAGAGAGCCCTGAGTACCTTAAGCCATATATTATCTTGGGTCTTTTAGATTAATCATGTTTTAGTCGCTCAAGATAATGAAGGGTGTTCGCTTCTTTACTTTATCGAACCCCCCATTAGCCTAGCACCAGTAGACTAGGTAAGCCTAATGAATCTGAACCCTGATCAGCAGAATTAAGAATTATTGGCTGGGTTTGTTTTTATGGGCTGTCAGCATCGCCTTCCAGGCAGTCACATTTCGGCCGGCCTGAGTGAGTGATGGAGGCGGAGCGTGATGCACTTAACTCACATATCTGAACACACATGCATTAGCCGCTCTGCCATAACAACAACTCCCGCACCCATCCCCTCCCTAATACATCCTTAGCGATTGTCTCTGGATCAATGGCTTCAGCCCGGATCGCTCCCGTGATGGCTCACCGTCTCAGATCGGGAGAGCTGGAATCCCCCCCCTTGCTTCTCATCGCACTGTGATGTAACCTTCATTCGACCTGCCTTGTGAGCTTTGACATGGAGAGCGCAAGTCAGAGCACACAGACGAAATCACGGGTAATAGTGGGGTAGCAATACACGCACGTAGGTGGCACCTAGGCTCAGGTGGGACCAAAGGAAACTGAGGTGTTGCACATCAAAGAGGAAAAGGTCCCATGCAGACAGACAGGCCCCCCTCCCCGGTCTTAATTGGAAGTCGTGTTAGGTGTGTAGGGGAGTGGGAAGGGCAGTCGGAGGAAGGGGAGGCAGAATGAAAGAGACTGGCTGATTTGATGAGGAAAAAAAAAACACCCTGCACACGTACCGTGAGAGATTTCCTCAGCGTGCCATCTCACACGTCTCTCGGTTCTTCAAGACGCATAAATTAACTCCTCGCTGCTATTTGTTCAGCTCGCATTGCTATCGCAAGCGCTATCGCGTTTAATCATTACAGGCGAACGTTGTAATTGGATTGTAATTGGATTATGAACCTTGAAATAAATACCCTTATTAGGTTTACGTGTTAAACGTGTTGACAAACATATGTTTGATTTAGGTAAAAAATAAATAATTATATGGCTTCAGTTCATGCATGATGACAACTTTTATTTATATATTGTATCTATTGCAGTGTCACCCCAACAATTGCAAAGCTGTTTGTGGAAAACTGAAATTATACATTTCCCAATTGTATTTTCCTTCAAATGTATTCTTTGCCAAAATGATATATTTGAAATGAGGGCGGGCAGTCCAAATCCCAACATGATATTATTTCCGAATTGAGCACTTGAAGCCTGACGCAAATGCATCCAGTCAACGCTTCCTGAAACCTCACAGAGTGAGGGGGACCAGCTTCTGAGTGGCCCACCAGACAGACGTCATAGTTATCAGGCTCTCCGCCCTGGAGCAGTTTGGACACGCCGGACCCAGGCGTCGACATCAGAGAATAGCATGTCCTCTGTGTGTTGTCAGGATTCTCAGGCAAAGGAGTCATCTTGCCCTTTTTCCACCGACACCCACACAGTATTCTGCTCGGCATCCCCTCCCCCCCCCACCCACCCTCCCCCCTCCACCCCCAAACCCCACACAATAATCCTTTTGTAGGCAACGTGAATGAGAGAGGGCTCACCATGTGCTGAGCGAATGCCGGAATTCACAAGCGGGTTTCAAAGAAAGTTTGGATTGTTTGTTAATGTTGCCGCAAATTCTGCCAGGTTTTCTTACATCGACGGAAACTCGAGGGGTGCCAGAAATGTAGATTAGGACGGTGGTAATATGGAGAGGACGGGGAGGGGGGGAGGGCGGGGGAAGAAATAGCAACTGGCGAGTGAGAAGGGGAGGAAGGGGAGTTGGGTGCTTTGAAGCAGTGAAGGCATTGCATAATCGCACCCTGACACTGGCCACCGTAACCAAGATAGAGTGCTGTTGCGCGAGGCGGCAGAAAAAAGAAAAAAAAAAAAGAAATACTAGAATACCCACCAGAGCTGGAGAAGAGCGGGAGGAGCATGTTCCACATTAAGACCCCCTTTGTTATCTCTGCGCTGTAGACCACCGATACATGAGACCCTCCTCCTCGCATGCGTTGAATGGCGAGGAGAGGCCGGTTCTCCATGCCCAGTTACCATGGCACCTCCCCATGCGACCGGGAGGAATGGGAGGGTGGTTCATGCCCCGACTCTGCCAGCTTTTGATCAGAACCCTGGGATCTTTGCTTCCCCCCCAACACCACCAAACACCATTACCACCACATCCCTAGAAGCAGCTCAGAGAGAGAGAGAGAGAGAGAGAGAGAGAGAGAGAGAGAGAGAGAGAGAGAGAGAGAGAGAGAGAGAGAGAGAGAGAGAGAGAGAGAGAGAGAGAGAGAGAGAGAGAGAGAGAGAGAGAGAGAGAGAGAGAGAGAGAGAGAGAGAGAGCAAACATGGCCCCCTCCAACTGAACAGCCCATGAAAGGCTGCCACAAAACCACCGGAAAACACTTATATCTGTCACCGGGAATTAAACGTCAAAGGAAAAGACACGAAAGTTGCACTGCATTTGAAGGGTGGAAACTCCAGAGACTTCATATGAAAGCAGTAGGAGGGATCCCTTTGATAGCTTTTTAATTTCACCACACGAAAGCCCTTTGAGACTGTAACTGATTTAGGGCTATACAAATACAAATGACTGACTTGACTTGACTCTTTGTCTCTTTATTTGAATGGCCATACAGTGTGTTTGCCAGTAGTTGTCACGTAGTGTGTGATGTAGACACGCACACACACACACACACGCACACACACACACACACACACACATACTCTTACTCTCTCGGAGTGGAGATGAGAGTGAGGACAGATGCCTCAGGCAAAAGGAGCTCTATAAGTCTGAGCTTTCACTCACCTTCCTCATCCCGGATGGCTCCTCCTGAGTCAGGTGCTAAGAGCCTCTCAGTACCGCCCAATACAGCATCAGGCTTCCAGGCAGACTCAAGGTCCCCCCCCCCCTCCATCCCCTCTCCCTCTCCTTCCCTGAATCCTGACACACAATCTCGTCAATGCACTCACTGCTTTCTCTTGTCTTCCTTCAAACACAACGCATGCACACAAGCTACTTGATTGTGCGGGTACACTTGAGAATCAGGCCAGTTCACTGATTACATTGACTGACTGTCTGACCGACCCGCTGACTGGCTGCCTTGTAAAGCCCGGGCCGGTTCTCTCTCTCTCTCGGCCTCTCACCCCTTCGGCCTCCTCCGGTGCTTCCTCCCCAGCAGACTTGGTGCGTAACAAGCCGCTCATTGCACCGGCTTACAAATGAGATTTCCTTGAGTAAATCTTTATATTGGGACCATTGCAAATCCCCGGGCACGCTCAGTCGCTCACAGCATACCAACGCATTGATATGCATGCGAAGCCTTCCCCCACTTCTCCCATGCACGCCTAGGGAAATGAGCTCCCCATCACACTATTAGTGTGCTTATGATGATGGGCAGGAAGAATATGCTTCTTATTGTACCAGGAGGTGGTTAAATGTGTTTGTATAGCCTTGGGGGGGGGGGGGGGGGGGGGTGGTGGTGTGTGTGTGTGTGTGTGTGTGTGTGTGTGTGTGTGTGTGTGTGTGTGTGTGTGTGTGGGGGGTGGGGGTCACACACGGTCGCTGTCCCACCACTAAGTCTTGTGGGTCACAACAGTCGGGGATGATTCAGTGTTTCAATATTCGGTTGTAGGAGAACACACACACACACACACACACACACACACACACACACACACACACACACACACACACACACACACACACACACACACACACACACACACACACACACACACACACACAGAGTGTTTAGCGGAGGGCAGTGTCAGACAATATATCTCAATCGTCTCTCCGCGTGCCCCAGGGCAGAGTTGCCCAGCTCTCTGTCCCACACACAGATGGGTCCCTCCTCTGTGGTGACTTCCTGGGGAAAGAAAAGACTTGAACCTCGTACTGACCCCCTGAGACCTGCAGAACGCAAAGGAGGAAGAAGGAGCTGGTCGGCATAATTACATAATATAGCATGGAGACCTCTGACACGACCTGGGCCACGCCTGATGGACGGCTCATCTCACTCAATGCGAATGCCATTCCTGTCCCCACCGATGACAATAACACCCTTTGTGGTACGGAGGACATTTTTGTTTCCATGACTGCCTTGAAAAATGTGGTGAGGAATGCTTGTATGTTGTAGCCAAAACATGGATGGACCTGGATAGAATGACATCAGAGAACGAGGTTTGGTATTCTATGGGAGTAAACCATCGTAAATCAAACTATTTTGGTCCCTGTGAGACAAGTCGTTGAATCGTGAATATTGATGTTATTTTTGTACCCCGAGCAGCCCTCGCGACCAAAGACGATCCTCCGAAACCAAGCGGAGCTAGGCGGTCCTAATATGAAATCTGTCGATTCACACTGATGCTACAGCCGCTGATTGAGGCAGTGAGGTGAAACGCCTGTTAAACGCGTCTAGAAAGAGAAGCGCACCCTCATATGCTACTCGATTAGACAAGAGAGGGGGGGCTCTCTGTGGCTCATCAGGGTCGTCCCACAAAGCAGCACTGAAGCATTGCCATGGGCTAGACGGGAACGATGGCACACAGCGCACGCAGTGCACGCAGGACGGAGAGGTAGAAGTTTGCCCCCCGCTAATGGAAGATGACACACACTCGAGCATGAAATGACTTCTGCCGATCCTGCCGATAGCACCTATTTCCTATTCAAATCATTGAACCCCCCCCCCCCCCCCCAGACGGATTAAACTGAGCAGGATGATGAGCGGCCCTGAAGTTAATGGTGGTTTAAGAGATGAAAAGAAGCAATATAGGAAACCTGTTAAATCACGCTTTCCATAATTTTATCTCCCCCGTTTATCATCGGAATGGAGTATTTTTTCGGTTCTCTTCTCTATAAAAAATATATATCAATTAACTTTCATCATTTAAGGTTAGGGAAAGGGAAATTCGATCTCACATGTGCCAAAAGCCCTAATTAGTTGAGAACTAATTAACAATCAAGGCATATGAAAATGAGAGGGGGTGATTTGCGAGTCATCCGCCAGTCCCTGGAGCGGGAGAGGACTGCAAGCAGCAGAGAGTCGGGTCTATTGAGAATCATTACTCTACCAGGGGCAGGATGCCAGCGCCTCACAGAACAGCCATCCTTTACATTATTGAAGCAGATGGCCATGAGTCTTTCTGCGTCCTTCCCCTCAGGACTGGCTTCAGTTGATCATTTTTTTTAGGAGATTCAGGATTTTCTCCAAAAACGATTCACATTGAACAGCATGAATGAGCAGGGAGCGAGTAAGCTCGCTCAAGGATGATGGCCCCTCCACGACGGGTTCAGACTTTCGGGGCTGGGTCCAACGCCACTACATTATCCTGCCCCTCTTGTGTTAAGCCTGGAGACTTCCTGATTCCCAGATAGTCTCTGGATTGCTTTGGGTGCTTGAGAGAAGACACGCGTCCACATGACTTAATACTGTATCCCGCCACTCGTTACATTCTTTTGGTCCTGTCAAATATATACACGCATATATATATATATGTATATATATATATACACACACACACACACACACACACACACACACACACACACACACACACACACACACACACACACACACACACACACACACACACACACGGCCATTCAAGGCTTTAATCCAAAAGTGCATTTTCATTCTATCTTTAGACTCCTCCAAAGTCGGTTGACTACACTTGTGTAGGCGGTATCCCTCCGATAGAGCACTGATAACGGGTGGGTTAGAAGAGATTAACGAGAAGCATGTGGTGTGGCCAAATGCTGCCGTATACCTTCAATAAGGGAGGTATTCTTTGTGCGATCAGGGTTGATGGCCAGCTCATTTCTGTGTGCAAGGCTTTTGCATTTGGTTTGAAGCGGATCATTAGTTGATCATAAAACAAGCGGCCTCAAAAGAGCTTTTGCAAAAAGATTGGTGAGCTTTAGCATCTTGCCAAGCAATCTGACTGGGGAATGAGCATCTCTCTCTCTCCCTCAAGGATCCATGCCCATTACAGCTGGCTGTGAAAATAGATAAAGGATGAGAAATTATCATCTGAATCATTGACCATGGATTCATTTTGAGTGGTTATGAAGCCCTCAGGACCCAGTGCCTTGAACCGACTTTTCTTGGGACCCTGATATAAGGTCCGAACTGCAGGAGCAGGTGTTTCGAGTCCATGACTGAGCGCAAATGTTTTCCCTGCTTCTTTTCAATGGAGACTATTGTGTCCATACAGAGTGGCCTCTGGCCACAACTTGACTCAGAGCAGTGCTACCACTTGCCACCCGAGTTTCGCAAAATTGAGCCTTGCTGGCGGGCTGTGAGGAAACCTGCTGAGCTGTTTGGTTTCCAGATGGGGTCGCCGGGAGCTGGGCAAAGTGAGACGGCCTCTGTGATACTTTTACTTTGGGAACACTTTTAATTCCCACATTTTTTTCTTTCCGTGGTTCATTTCCTTCTCTGCCAAAAGCCCCTGCTGCCGCATAGTGCCTTGCTTTACGGACACACAAACTTCCATGTCAGCGGTTCTGGGGGGGGGGGGGGGGGGGGTGCTTTGGGACGGGGCTGGGGCTGATGTGTGACTCATGCCCCAGTCGGAGAGACCAGAGGGGTCTGAGAGGGATTTGGATTGCATATAAAAACGACTCATCCAGTGCATCATAATAAAAAGGATCATTCCCCGCTCCAATCCCTTATTTCAAAACGCCACGAGAACGGCAAGGATTGGCTGTTGCGTAATCACGCGGGATTTCTCAAAGCCATTGTCTCATTCTGCTACATTGATGGACTCCATTCCCCGTCGTCTCCTTTCTATTCCTGTGTATTCAAAAACAACAACAAAAGATCATCCGATGGGCATCGCCTGTGAATTCTCCTGTATGAATGGGGAGTGTTTGCTTTGTGCTGATGCGCCAATCTGCTGACCACCTCCAGTTGCCATATCTATATCTATATATATAGATATAGATAGATATTGTTTTTCTTCCTTCTTTTCTTTTGGAGCCTGGGGCGATAACGAAGTTCCTCGCCAGTCCAGCGGGCCGGGTGATGAACGGAGCTTCTTCTCGCTGGGCAGCCCTTCCATTCCCTGTCAGGTCACGTGCCCTCGACATTGATTTGTACTGGGAGAAATCTTATTTATGCCACGCTGCTCAGGCATTAGCAGGAGGGATGGGATGCAGCCCCCCCCCCCCCCCCCCCCCCCCCTCCCCTTCGCATTATTTGTCTGTGCCTCCTACATCCTTAATCATACATACATACATACATACATACATACACACATACATACATACAGTCATACATACATACATACATACATACAGTCATACATACATACAGTCATACATACATACAGTCATACATACATACAGTCATACATACATACAGTCATACATACATACATACATACATACAGTCATACATACATACAGTCATACAAACATACATACATACATACATCCATACATCCATACATCCATACATACATACATACATACAGTCATACATACATACAGTCATACAGACATACAGTGTTACAGATGGACAGAGATGTACGATCGCATAGCTTCAAAAGCAATCGCACAAGCAAGCACCTTGTTCCCCTGCCTACAACGTCTCAAGATGCTAGACACCCTGGGGCTCCTCCCCCACCCATCCGTCCCCCCCGTCCCCCCCCCCGTCCCCCACATCCCAAGCCTGGCCTCTTTAATCAGGCTGCACCTCCCCCCCCCCCCAGCCAGTGTGTGTTTGATCCGGCTGCCAGCCGCCACCCCAACCGCCCCATCCCCTTCCGCACTTGAACCCTCATGCCTATTCAACGCTCCCCACAGCTTCCCTACGCTCTCTCTCCCCTCCCCTGGTGCCTTTGGGCGAGAGACTATGGATCTATAGCAAACATATCTCCTTGGCAGCCGCTTCGCATCAAAGCGCCCCGGGTCGGCACGGGAACATCAAGGCGACGGGTTCCGGGTTCTTCTGTACCTCGCGGCCGCTTTGTCCACAAAGCCTCGGTGATCCGCGGCCCATTTGTTCCATCGACGTGTGCATAAGTGGGATATTAAAAAAAGGAAGCCCTTGTCTTGTTTTTAATGAAGGAGTGAGTTTAGTGTGATGTGGTGATGTCTAGTTTGGACAAAATCGGTGAAAGAGAAGCTGTAACAACAGTCGGTCTCTCTCCGTCTCGGTCTCTCTCATGTTCTCGGTCTCTCTCATGTTCTCATGTTCTCCTTCTTCGTGTGGCTTCTTTTGTTGTTCTCTCGTTCACACAGGACGGGGGTCTGCTGATCAACAACCCCACGGCGTTGGCCATCCACGAGTGCCAGTGCCTGTGGCCGGGCACGCCCCTGGAGTGCGTGGTGTCGCTTGGCACGGGCCGCTTCGCCACCCCGGGCAAGCACAGCGCCACCCACACCAGCCTCAAGACCAAGCTGGTGAACGTCATCAGCAGCGCCACCGACACGGAAGGTAGGTCGCCGTCACCGATTTGGCAACCAGCGCCACCGCCGCTAGCCCTAGCAAAAACAAAACGACACCCTTCAAAACAGGCCAAGAGACAGATCAACAAACACATCCTTTTCTTTACCCTCCCCCCGCGGAGTGTCACATTCAAAGCAAAGGCTGGGGTGTTTTCAACTCGCCGTATCGTCGGCCGGCCGACCGCTCCGCTGGCACAGGCCGACTTTGGGGGGGGGGGGGGGGGTCCTGCCTCATCACAAGCCGGGCGCCGGTGGATGGTGGGTCTACTTATCACCTCAGGGCAGGGGGCACCTCTGCACTTCCCTAGTTTTGGCGAGGGAACACGTCCCTGTGGTGGCGGCGGCGGGGTGTGACCCAGATGCAGGGGTTTTGGAGGCCCCCCCCCCCCCCGGTTTTTGGGATTAAAGCTCTGGGATTGGGCCTCTTGTTATTTAGAGAGAGCAGATTAGTGGAGTGTTCATCACCCATTTTTCGCCCTCTGCCCGTAAACCTCTGTCCCAGCTGTTAATCGTACGCGTGCTCCCTTCAGGGTGTGTAGTGTACCGCACGCACAACAGCAGCCAGGGCAGAGGTGTGGTGCAAAGAGATGAAGACAAATGTTGTGTTATAATATTAATATAAATTTGAGGTCCTTACACCCATAATCAAAATAAATCAAAACTATAAGATGGTTAACATTTCCTTATTTTTCTAATTAATAACCATTGATCTGACATTGTTGGAATATAATCGATTTTTTGTGTATTCAGTTTTTTATATAATTGCTTTATTTAATATTGGGTTTTCCTATAGGGCAGGCAAACCCAGTAAAGGTCCAATCAAATGCATTGCAGTGTGCAAAACAACCCCAGCAAAAACCCATTTGTGACCCATAACCGCTGCCTACACCCACTGCACAAATAAAACACCCAATCCCACAGTCCATAACTCTGACTCAGGCTGTGATTGTCCATTCCTTCCACCCAGTGTTGAGGAGGCGGAAACAACCTTCAACAACCCTAATTGGATGCAACCATCGCATTTCCGACATCCATTGATTTTGGAGAAGGCTTTTCACTATTGTCTGCACTTTTCTTGTTAATTGTATAACTTGCCACGTCATTAGAAGAAAAGGAGATTTGAGCCAATGTTTTATTCAGTGGTGACCTGCCAGGTTTTGCTGAACCCAGTGGCCAGACAGTTTGATTTGAATCGTCTGGCCTCCTGAACCGCCCCTCACTTCAGAGTGCTGTGAGAGCAGCAACGCTCACATCTGCTGCTCTGTGCGCCTCAAGCCCATCTCCTCACTTATTCTCCCTCATGCGCTTTGTTTTCAAAACAATACATATTTTATCGTATCGCAGATCTCTTTGAATCGCACTTGACAGCGTTTTTCCCTCCCAGGAAGAAAATATAAACATCTCGGTACCAGTGCACTTTGAATAACCTTGATTTTGGCACACACACATTTCCTGAGCCGCCCCAAAACATTTGTTTTTTGCGTTCGCATGTTTAGCTGTCAGAAACGGCTGACGTATTGTTATGGCGTTGTGCGCTCCACTGACTGTGACTGTAATCTCTGTTTGCGTTGTGTTTGTACACGGCAGGCTGTATTAGGCATGTATTTATGCGCTGATGTGCAAACCTCATATACATGCCTGTGCTCTTTCTCATCATACCTCCCCTCCCCTCCCCTCCCCTCCCCTCCTCCACACACACACACACACACACATACACATATATATACACACACACACACACACACACACACACACACACACACACACACACACACACACACACACACACACACAGAGGTCCACACCATGCTGGACGCCCTCCTCCCCACCGGGACCTACTTCCGCTTCAACCCGTACATGAGCGAGGAGATCCCGCTGGACGAGAGCCGGCAGGAGAAGCTGAACCTGCTGCAGGCCGAGGCCCAGCGCTACCTGGGCCGCAACGAGGAGAAGATGAAGAGGGCCGCCGCCATCCTGACCCGGGACAAGGGCTCCGCCCAGCGGCTGACGGAGTGGGCGGGGCTGAGGGCCGACATGCACGGCGGCCTGCGCTCCCTGTCCAGGGCCAAGCGCTCGTAGCAGGGGGTCCGAGCGGGTGTGCTCATCTGAGGGGTCCCGGGGAAAAAAAAGCACGTTCCGGCACATTCCGGGCCGGGCCGCCATCTTGGTACTTCTTGAGGAAGATAATCGAGGTGGTTATTGAGCGTAACCCAAGCAAACTGTTGTTGTTGTTGTTGTTGTTGTGATGGTTGTTATAATGGAGAAGAAGCACCAAGATGGCCGCTCAGGATGTGCGGGACGTCAACGTGGACCGCCACCCCTCCATACCTCAACAAACTCCTCATCGTACCTCAGCCGAAAAGCATCTCCCACCAGGCTGAACCCACCAATGTACCTCCGGGACAGGTGGGAGGTGTTTTTCTGGAGCACTACTCAACCGTCCCCAGGTGATTGGGCCCCTCTTTGATTAGAGACGGAGGAATGGAGGGCACTGGGTGTCCCTTGATGAGGCTGGGTGGCACACAGCCTATAGGGAATCATGACTGGAAGGCCCAACAAGAGTTCATCAACAACAGTGGCATTAACTCCTGGTGCTGTATATCATAAGTACAAGATAGTATTTCATCTTATTTTTAAGATATGTATTGTAAATGATACATAAAAAAAAAGCAAACCTCTTTCATACCACTTTACTTGACAATTGATCTAAGTATTAGTGCATGCTTTGCTTCAGCAGCTTAATGCACTCGGCGTGCTTGCTGGAAGCGCACCTCCCTGCATTAACGCTTGTCATGCAATACATAGCAGAGCAACTGTAGAAAACATACAGCCCTTCTGCTGACAGAGAGCAGCTACGACCAGTTTCGCCCAACACTGTTCAGCACTTATTAACTTTTGGTTGGCATTGAAGAAAAAATATGTATATACATGTATATCTGCATAAAGAATGATTTTATTTATAAGTCGATATGAAAAGATAATAATAGGACATTTATGTGATTTCGTTATATTGTCTTGTGTGGTACTCCTAAACAAAACTGCCTACCAATGACCACTGGAAGAAACAATGTGACGTGATGAGTGGTTTCTAGAGATTTGCAGTGTGTTTTTAATGGAACACTTTTAACCTTTTTTTTTGGATTTTATTGATAATTGACGCTAACCTCACTCATGCCTACTCCATTTTATTAAGGGTATCTTACCGTACCAAAGGTCCAGTAGAACGGCTCTCAGCAGGTCCATGTAGTTTAATATTGAAGTAACAAGGAATGCCGTCACTCCAATGTAACACTTTTAAAATCTATGTTAGACAATCTATCCCAAAGGAAGTTGTAACTATTGTAGATGTGCATTGTGTAATTCTGGTAACAAAATAAGATTCCTTACGCTTGTTTCAAATGTAGTTTCTCTTTATTTAACGATGGTTGCACTGTAAAATATAATTACAGATTTAAAGGATTAACTGTGGATCCCTTTTACCAAGTGTGCTGTTGCTGTTAAACCCCAGGTCTGTTGCCCCATTTAACCCGTCTGACTTGAGTGCAACAGAAGGACGTGTGATGGAGTCATGATCACTGCAAACGGACCTAAGCTGAAATGGATAGATAGACAAGTGCTGATTTGTTGTTGCATCTAGCCGTTTTCCCCATTGATCCCTGTGCAAGGAGTGTTTGGAGTGTGTTTAATTAAAATCTTTCCGCTGAACCTCACTGTGTCTCTTCCTAATGACGTGTGATTACACGGGCGCTATCGCAGAAAAGCGTCTGTTTTCCATGGCTTAGGGAAACTCAGGCTCATTAGGCAAGTACGGGAGGCTGTTGTTACCTTGAACTCTGCTTCATTATTTCTCAGCAACAGGGATAACAATATGTTTACTGTGTGTGTGTGTGTGTGTCTGTGTTTGTGTGTGTGTGTGTGCGCGCGCCCGCAAGTGTGTTGAAACATTCTATTCTGACCGTAGGGTTTGGCCCAGTGGGAATTGAACCCTCAACCCTGGTTCAAGGCCCTGGTCTAGTTGAGATGGACAGTGTGTATATGTGTTGCAGTGTGTGTTTTGTTAATAAGTGGACAGTTAAGATGCAGGGTCGTTCAAAGATACTTGGCAGACATCAGTGGAGGAAGAGCCAAAAGCCTGGGAGGAGAGAGAGAGATAGTGGGGAGAAGGGAGAGGGGGGCGAATGGAGGGAGAGATAGTGAGGAGAAGGGAAAGAGTGATAGTGAGAAGGGAGAGAGATGGGGCGAATGGAGAGAGTAGAGGGGGAGAATGGAGAGAGCTAGACGGGAGAAGAAAGTGAGACAGAGATAGTTGGAAGAAGGGAGAGGGAGAGAGAATGAGGGTTAGAAGGGAGAGAGAGAGGGCGAAGGAGCAGAGAGAGAAAATAGATAAATGACCGAAGGAGCGGTGATGGATCACATTCCCCTGCAGCATAAACAGCCGTCAGTGGCACAAGCTCCCAGCCACCTCGCCTCCATGCAAGGGAACACAGCAATGGCTGCACAATGGCACACGGCAGCGGACATCGATACCCGGTGGTCAGCGGCAGCAGCAGCAGGAGTTATACGGGGAACAATTACTACTGCTCATTACAACACGCGTCCCTCGCCCGTATCGATCAGCATCACAGGGTGAACACTACAGTAGTTGTGCAGGATGTGGTTTTTTTATATTACATCATCAATTGGTTTTATTATCTTCTCTGTGTTCACAAATAGTTATGGATCAGAATATTCCCTATCGACCCATCTCCATCATAGCCTCCACCTTGTCTCTTATTTATTTTCATGTAATATCTTATCCCAATGAAACAAGGTACTAGTTTCAGGAAAAGCTATGTGCTCAGCTCTCAGTGGTTTTAAATATGCACTAAAACAATTGAACACGGGAAGTCAAGAAGAGATGCCTCAACCTCCTCTCATATGCTGCTTACCGTCCTTAGCTTTATGCTAACAAGCCCTGATCAACACTAGCATAGCACAAACTTCAGTGTATTGACGGGGACGTACATTGAGCAACGTCCAATGGCCATTGTCCCTGTACTCGATAGACCCCTGTCATCGTGTGTGCCTTCACTAACAAGGTTATCCAGCCGGGAAAGGCTGTTCCCACTCAATATAGAGAGGTCCTAATGCAATCACCCCGCTGGCTATGAGGGGAGATGGGGCCTGATTCTGATGTAAACACAATGGACTCTGGTGCCGCCAACAGTAATTTGATTCTTATTTACACCATAGTCTGAGCCTCTCGAGTTTGCATATATATTAGTGTCTTTCATGCGTCCATTATCCCTCTTGCGTGCTTCTGTATGCCTTCATCTGCTGTTTCTTCATTCCTGAGATGTTTGCTATTCTATTCCCACTCCGGGAGACAGTTGAGACACGCCATTCACAGAATAACATACTTGATGTTTAAACAATCAGATACATGAATCTTGTAACAAACAAATGGAAAATGACAAGGTAATTCTTGAAACGGCATTCTGCTGGTTGTGGTTTAACACTTGATTGATCAAAGTCTATAAACTGGTGTTTGGAGTATCTGTGTTTTAGGTAATGCTGGTAATATGTGCATGTGCTGTATATATATATTTTTTTTTTTCTTTTTTAAATAGTAATCCTGGGCTTGATGGTTTTTGGTGAACATGGTTAATCCATCAAACATCAGCCAAGGGATTTATTATTGCTAGTTTGTCCTGCATGCACTTGAGCTGTTTAATAACATATCATCATATTTTGGTATGCCATTGAAAACTCTAATTGATAACTCCAAGCTCTAATTGGCTCCTGCATGCAGTCTCCTCGTTAACCAAGCCCATGAGCAAGATATCAACGAGAGGAAAGACAATGCCAACGATGGAAGGATTTGCATTTCAACATCAACCAAAACTAGATTTGCTTCGCAGCCTGAGGCTTACTTATAACACAACCTGCTGCTGTTATATTCCCGAACTAATGGAAATCCCAGAGAGTATATTACACATAATATGCGTGAAGGAAAATTAAGTGAATATTTAAATAGGATTCAAAACAGCACACATACCGACATATCGGTAATGGTTCTGCGAGGAGAGGTGGGGATATGACAGCGCTTTTCCTGTGTGGCACTGTTGACGTAGGCACTGGTCCCAACCCCCCCCCCCCCCCCACCAGTTTATAATGAGAGCAAATTTGGTTTATCAGGGAGCTGGCAAGGGGCAGCGTGCATGTGGTATGGCGGGTCCTAGTTTGAGAATGACCTTTTTGAATGTCATTCTTGCCTCTCTCTCTCTCCGTCCCTCTGATTATGTCTGTCCCCCTCCCCTTTCTCTGTCTGTCTGTCCCCCTCCCCTCTCTCTCTCTCCCTCTCTCTCTGTCTGTCTGTCCCCCTTCCCTCTCTCTATCCCTCTCGCTGTCTGTCTTTCTGTCTGTCCCCCTCTCTCTCCCTCAATCACTCCCTCTGTCTGTCTGTCTGTCTGTCCCCTCCCCTCCCCTCTCTCTCTCTCTCTCTCTCTCTCTCTCTCTCTCTCTCTCTCTCTCTCTCTCTCTCTCTCTCTCTCTCTCTCTCTCTCTCTCTCTCTCTCTCTCTCTCATGTTCTCCCTTTGGTCATGTTTAGTGTCAAAGTCATAAATAAAAGTAGCCTTTTGAAATACAATAATTATAATAAGACTTGTGGTTGGACCAGATAACGGAACGCTGGTGTGGTGTTTTCAGCACACGCTTAATAGGCCTACCACAAACCCAGGCTTAACACTTCAATAAAACGGTGGGGTTATTTTTAAACCTTGGTATTGCTCTGGCTGACTTGCTCTCCAATATGGAACGATGGGAGCTGCTGAGGGATAAGTCAAATATTGAATTGGTACACTGTACAACAGGCAGCCTGTCGGTTCCTCTGAGCGGGCCAGATTGTGGACGCTGGACGGACGCTCTTTCAGGGTGAATGGGGGAGCTCACCCACCGTCGACCCGAGCGCAACCCGGACATCAAGCGAGTCACCTGCTGCGAACGTGTCAGGCTCTCTGTTCGCAGGTGGCGTCCTTTAATTGCCATAACGTTACGTGATGCCGAATTTATGTTTGTGTACCTGTCTAGCGTGCAGAGAGCTCGCCTGGTGGTTGGCTTCCTCGAGGTGAATTGAAAGGAGATGTCCTTTTTTCACACGGCCTGCACCACCAGAGCTTGGCTGATCCCATTGGCTGCATGCTGCTGTGCTCTGTGGTTCTAGCCGCAGTCCTCCTCCTCGGGTGTAGATGTGGAGAGCATCAGAGCATGCAAATGCCAAAGAGCCACTAGAAAGCCCTCGCACATCTGGAGAGCAGTTTGCACTGTGTGTAGGGTGATGATGGTAATGCTTCAACAATTAACGTTTTCATCCACGCGTGTGCACGCGATTGAGCGAGCGCGTGTGGAAGTGCTTGCATGTGCGCGCGAGTGTGTGTGAGGCTTTGCGTGTTTATACTGTCGCCTACATTGAGTGCATGAAGCCAGGGAGGAGGGGGGCGATCACGATGACCCTTCATCTAGGAACTATTTATTGATGCATAATCTCTAGTTAGAAATAAACTCGTTACACCAATCACTTTAATGTCGTCCATCTGTGTATTGCAGGATGCAGTGAAACACATAATTTGATCATATCTGGAGAGAGAGAGAGAGAGAGAGAGAGAGAGAGAGAGAGAGAGAGAGAGAGAGAGAGAGAGAGAGAGAGAGAGAGAGAGAGAGAGAGAGAGAAGAGAAAAGAGAGAGAGAGAGAGAGAGAGAGAGAGAGAGAGAGAGAGAGAGAGAGAGAGAGAGAGAGAGAGAGAATAATAACACGTCGTCGCTGTCACTAATCAGTGCCTCCGGGCCACCATTCAGTGGAAGCGGCGCTGTGGTGGCGGCCGCGCGCAATTGGGCGTGCGCCTACGATGCTGATGCACGTGCCCGCCTGTGTGTCAGTAGGCTGCCGCTGCTGGAAGAGGAGGAAAGGAAGAGCAGAGAGGGAAGAAAGCAGAGACAAGTGCAAGAGAGGCTCGGAGGTGGACGGGACTTGACGTAAATAAACACGGGAGACAGCTACTACAGTTCTGTCGCAGGACGCTGCAAACAGAGGGTCTTCAGTTCGAGGCTTCCGAGAGACCCACACACAAGGTAAGAGGAGATACATAACATCTGCGCATATGGGATAGCTGCACTCTCACGAGTTTTTAGAAACGTAGTTAGTCACCCTGAGTTTCAAACGGATGGATCTAAAATGATGTGTAGACGTTGTGCTGTGGATTTGATTAGACTCAGTGTTATGTGGATTCGTAGTCGCTGTGTGTGTAAGGACGCTGGGGTGTAGGCTACTTTGAGACGCTCGTGTCTGTGATCGGAACGGTCCATTCTCAAGGCAGGTGCACCGTCCGTATCTCTCACGTCCGGTTCCGCAGCTGTCAAAGCTGGCTCACAAACGCGTTGTTATGGCGCTCTAAAGATGCTGAGTTCAGTCGCTTAGCACTTGACTCTCGTAAAGGTGGCTCTTTGGCATCCCTTTTTATAACATTATTTTGCATTGAGATTAAACAACGCAATTACATTTGGTAAATATTTACATGGACGGTTTGACAAACGATTGTTTCTTCCTATTGTCAGTGTCATGGATTTTACCTGGCAAATCCCTGACATCCTAAGCTGATTTGTATATACGTTGTTTTTCTCTAAATCCAAAGCCTAAAAAAAACACTTCTCTCTTTTTTTTTCATGCAATTACACACCGACACCACTTAGATCCAACCAAACTATTCTCAAATTGCATTCCATCTAATTGCGGTTTACCCGCTCATCCTAACAATAACAACTGCTTCCATGATAAACATAACCACCCTTCCCTCCAGCTCAGCCCCAACCCTCGCCCCCACCCCTCTCTCTCTCTCTCCCTCAGTCAGACTTTCATTCATCCGTCATGTACCTCGCTGAGCCCCCCTCCCACCCAGAACCCCCCTTCTCCCCAGACATTCACTTCATACACAGCCAAACACATATGGGAGGGTTACACACTTTCACTTCTGCCTGAGATCAGCTCAATTAATGCAATGCTAATGATGACTGCTCCATTGTCTGGCGGCCCTGTTACACCACTGCCCCCCGCTGAACGCACTGACACACTTTCCAGCCCTGTTTGTTCACTCTTAAGCAGTCTATTGTGTTAATCTCCTCCCGAAGAGCAGATAACAATCTCTCCCTCTATATCCCCAATGCCGTATGTCGTCTTTGCATTCGTTTAGCATTGGGCGGCAAAAGGTTGGCAGCCGTGAATGTTTGCGTGTCCTCTATTGTTTGAGGTTCGAGGGCCTTTTTGGCGGGTGTGCTCCCGTCACATGACTGTTGACCTGCCCATGTGTCACCTCCCTGTCACCATGACGCCGGCAACTTCTGCGTCGGGACCCCCGGTCGCCGAGCCGGCGGACCGCTTTGTATCTGTTCCATCGATGGGAGAATAACACAAAGATAACATCAAGGTTAAGATAAAAGAAAGGGAAAAAACACGCAGGAACTAGGTAGCGACCTACATTTTGCCTCCATCTTTCACTTTCCCGCTCAGCTGCCCTAAAACGGGCCGTCAGGGCGCTGCTGAGATTTGCATAACTAAGGGATTATCAGGACACACGTCGGCCGGTGTTATTGTGAGAGCACCAGTCAGTCTCTCCCACTGTTGACCTAATACCAAATGGCGGGCCAGCCGCTGCCTCTGGGGGCTATGGGAAAAGCCTGGGTGGTAGCGGGAAAATGCCACTTATTCCAGTGCGTGGGCTGCAGAGACACGCAGGTCATTCTGCGGCCGGCGATCGGGGCCGATCTGTCTGTGGTGTTAGGGAGGGCCGACCCAGTGGCAGCGGTGGACAATGTGTCCCACACACTGGGACACGGGTGACGACTCATGCCAGTCATGCCGGAGGATGACATCACGGCTCAGCGTACGTCACGTCATGCCTAGGATGTCTCGAGGCGTCGGGCAGGCGTGTGGGCGGGCGGACGGTCGCGTTGTCAGGGACGACCTTCCGTTGGCTTTTTTTCCCCCCCGCTTGATGTTGTAAATGCTGGTCCATTGATGTGCGGCGTTTTATCTCAGCCGGCGCGCCGAAATCAGTGAAGGCTGTCGACGAGGTTGAAAGGCTGGGCTTTTTTACGGCCTCAATAACTCACAAGTCATGTAGCATCTCCTTCAGCGCAGTGACATTGCCGAATCCCAATCACGCTCACATTTTCATCATTCCGCACATCTCTCACGTCTTCTTACCCTCGGGCGCTGGCTTCCTTTCTACCCCAAAGCGCCATGGGGATCCCTGCCTATTTCAAACAGGCAATAATGGGTCACTTTGAGTTGAAGAAGACCATGTCTACCTGTTTAGAATGAAGAATAATGCCTGTCCGCGGCGAATGTCAATGGGATTGGCACTGTGGCGCGTGGCCTGTGAAGGGGTTAACCCTCTGGGGACCAGCGGAGGCCAGCGGCCCATCTATTAGTGTCAGCGCGACGAGGGAGATTGTTCGCTCCCAGCCTGTCGAACACAGCCGCTGAGCACATTTACATGGCCGGAGCCCCTTGTCTCCAGGCGAGCTTGTCCTGATTCTGGACTGATGAGTGTCTCATTAGGAGGGCCTCACAGGGAATGCTGTGTGTGTGTGTGTGTGTGTGTGTGTGTGTGTGTGTGTGTGTGTGTGTGTGTGTGTGTGTGTGTGTGTGTGTGTGTGTGTGTGTGTGTGTGTGTGTGTGTGTGTGTGTGTGTGTGTGTGGCCCACTGATTCAACACTGTAATGTATTTCTCGCTAAGTGGGTGCATGGATGTTGGGGCTGGGCTATAATTCAGCATTATCGGTAATCGTCATTGAATTGTATTGCAGTATCATGAAATTAAGATAGCTACTTATGAAGTCTAAATTAATTACGATGAGAATATACGGCCTTAAAATAATCAAGTTCGACTTTTTGTTAGAATTGTATTGAGAATTCATACGCACATTGTGTTATTATCGATCCTGTAAAAATACCCATGATTATCATGATAATAAACTTGTCCATATTGCCCAGCCATAATAGATTACAGATCCATCTGCATTTATCTTCAGAACATTTAGTGCATTTGCCACTGACAGGTGGGTAAGCATGCCATGCCCTGGTTAATTTCTTTTTCTGAGAAAATTAATGGCTGACTCTTTTGTTGAATTCAATCTCAATGATCAATCCAATGCATTCTGCATTCACAGAGCAGAACCTGTTTAAATGAGAGAGAGCAGTTGGCATTAACAACATGCCTTCTTTGTAATCTGTTAATTAATAAAGATTCCAAACGTATCATTATTACGGCTGCTAATCAAGATTCCACCTGCCGTTAATGTTAACACCAGAGTAGCGTAATGAGGAGGAAAGCATTCAAATACTGTTTTTTAAGAATTTCCTCATACAGATTTTGGTGTAGCCATAACAATCAGATCTATTCACACACGTGTGTGCTCAAACAGACACACGAACACACACACACACACACACACACACACACACACACACACACACACACACACACACACACACACACACACACACACACGCGCGCAGGACCTGCAGACCTGCATGTGTGTACACAATACCACTGCATGAAAACAGACACACACACACAACAAAGACTCACAAATATGCTTTGTGTTTCTCTTAGTCCTTGTGGTAAACGGGGAATGCAGTGTTGTGGAAGAAGCTGGTCAATGCAATTATGAGTTGCGTGCTCAGTTAGGCAGCAGTGCTAATAGACACCGACACATTCCTGTGAGCCCACTCCACCCAGCTGCATCTGTTGATGATGGCTATACCCCTGACTTGAATTAAACCCTAATGTGAGAACAAAGACTGACAACCTCGAAGAAAACCGCCCGGCATGCGCCAATTTATGTCTGGCTCCCAGCTGGACTCAAATTGAATGCTAAACCAACAGGGATATATGTTGTCTGTCTACGTTATGTTGTGGGCGGTGAGGTGTAATTATTTTCCTTCATGGCCCTGAAACAAAACAATACAGGACATCACGCATGTACGTGAGAGACGTCCGTGGTGCAGAATGCTCCCTAGCTACACATCCTCCTCTCCAACGGCAGGCTGGGCTGTCATGACGTGTGCAAAGGCGCTTTGCAGGCCGTACATGGCGGTAAGGTTGCTAGGGCAGATGAAAAAAAAGAAGGAGACGGGGGAGGTTCTCCCAGCATGATTACCAGACCAATACTTGGTGAGATTTGTCAGGCCCAACCATTTAAAGTTGCCATGGGAACACTTTTATTACCCATGTCAGGTTATTACACCCCCTCACGCCCCCAGAGAAGTTCCCTTCTGTCGCAAAAAAACACCGCCGGGGTTCAGCGGCATTGAAGGCCTTCCCTTTGAAGTGGGGAGTTAGGGCTTAATGGAACCCAGTGTTGTAGGTTCAACGCCTGCCCAGCCCCTGACACCCATAGAACAGCTGACAGGTCGACCAGTGTTGATGGAGCACGAAACCTCTTGATCGTCCTCCCCGGGGGTAAAGCCCGGGACCGGGATCTGGGTCTGGAACAAACGCGGATGTGGACAATGATATAAGATGTGCGCCCGACGCTGCGTCCTCTCAAGGTCCTTCACATCCGTGCCACCCACTGGACTGGAAAAGGGAGGGGTGGGGTGGTGGTGGTAAAGGAGGAGGAGGTGGGGGAGAGGGGTTCAGATTTGGGGGCGGCGGGTGGGGGGGGGGATCACGTACCTCACTAGACACGGGGAAAGGGGGGCCGGGGGAACAAAGGGGGTCTGTTTTCTCTCTCCGCACTGGCTGGGCTGTTGTTCCCGTCCGTTTCTTGGAGGGTCGTCTGGGAAGGTTTGGGATGGGTAGGGGTTATGGGTTGTTGGATGGGGGTATGGGTGGGGGTGCGTTGGTGGGAGTTGGGGGGGGTGGGAAGGGGGGTGTAGTCTTGAAGATGAACAACAATAGAAGCTTGCATGACAGAGTCCCGCTTTTAACACACAGGCGCTCCTTTTGAAGAGGCTGTTAAAGTGTTTAGCTCGCAGCCAGTGCTGCGCTTACAAACCCCTGCCAGCCATGGATAAGCAGAAGATTTTGGACAGGGAAGTCTCTCTTGGCAAGTGGACTGGAACTGCTGCCACTCACCACTATGCCACTTGAGAGAACAGAGGGCCCAATCCCACAACACTGAGACGGGCATTGCTCCATGAGCCGAGTGCATCATAGCCCAAGCAGAAGGGAGGGCATGCACTTAAACGCAGCCCCGCTTGTTCTCATGCCTCCTTGTCTCATCCGTTTGTATAGTGCTTGAGGAAAGCTCAACGCTGCCCCCCTCACCCCCCTCTCGGTTGGCACAGCGGTGCATCCCACTTTTTGCGGTATCGTTGAACAAACATACACACGGACCTCTCTCTGAGGATCACGGTGGAGGGTTTGACAGACAGAGCACTGCCGAAAAAACAAAAGAAACCCCGGTGAATTCTTCCACAATCCCATGCTCCTCCATGCGCCTCCTCCCATCCACTGGCCAGGGGGGGATTTTAGGGTAGGATGAACAGAGGTGCTAGATAATCTTGATCCCCCCCCCCTCCCCGCCCGCCCCCCAAACCTTCCCAGCACATGAGGTGACAGTGATTGAATCAACAGGAAAGAGTGGGACACGACGCTGTCACCGGATGAATAAAAGTGACAGGGATTCACAAAGTGGCTTTGCCATGGTTCAGAAGGCCCGTGACCCCGACGACTTATTTAAGGCCAGGCGTCCTTAATGCCCCTGCTCTCTGTTTGCACCCTGGGCCCCACCCAGGGCCCCGGTCCTGGGTTAGCGACCATGTTAGTGGCTCAGTAGCACACCACTGAAAGGGCCCTTAATCCCAGCGGGATGACAGCTTGGCTCTCCATGCTGTCTCTGCAGCCCTGAGACCAATGGGCTTTTCTTCCTCTCTTTAACATCTCCCCCTCGGTGTACCTCATGTACGTACCCCTAAAAAAACAACCACAGGAATCCTGGGAAAAACCCCTCTCTTTCTCCCCCATCGCGAGGAACGAACAAGAGCCGGGATGGTAAACAAATGTTGAGATTTGTCAGGACATTCATGTCCTTCCAATCATTGAACGCTGGGATACGCATGCCGCCAAGGGCAATGTGTTCTATTGTCCTAATACCACATGTTGTGCACAAGCATAATCTATACTCAGATAATCTTTGCCTCTGCTTATGGAAGATTGAGGTCAAAAAACCATTAGATTCATAAAATGGAGGCATTAAAAGCATTTGCCTTTCCTTTCCCAACACAGACCAGCTTATCTTTCAGAGAGATCACATTAAGGGATGTTCTAGTGGACCAATAACTCTAATCAGATGCACAATGTGGACTTGTGTACCCAGAGACTTGCCTGATGCTGGTAATAGTTTTTTTGTCTAAACCATACATACCAAACCTATCTGGTTATTTAAAATCTAATTCATAAACCCTTCAGAAATCCATTTGAGTTTTGGACAATAAACAACAGTGAAAAGATGCAGCAGTTGAACAAGAAGCTGTCTGCACAGGGCTCTCCAAAATGAGCACTGCAATTTATTAATCAATAACTCAAGGACATCATCCAGGCGATTCTCACGTCCCTACGCCAGAGCAATTTGAGATCAAACAAGAAGCAGTGGCATAGCAATCAGTGTAATCTCTATGTCTGCCCCGCAGTAGCTTCTCAGAGCCGCCGTTTTTTGGTGTCTGAAAGAATGTCATTGTCACTTGGATAATTCCCTGCTCTGGGATGGCTGAGCCTGGTCTTGAGAAGAGAAGGAGGATGAACGAATGGTGACTTCATCTATCAGTGTCTCCCGAATGGCTGGCTGGCCTGATAATCCTATGAAACGCGCTGCAAGCCTGCAAAAACTTTTTTCGCTGGCCACCACTGGCCTGTCTTAAGCTTCATACTATTTGTTGCAGAGCTTCAATAAAGGCTTATATTTGAGAACAGGAGCTGAAGAATTAGGTTTTCTTGGCTGCCATTTTTCTATTGAAATATGAAACATATTTATCTTTTGTGTAATGTCTGCTTGAATATATCAGCTCAGTGTTGTCTGTCTAACAAATGGGATTTCAATATGTTCATTGTAGATGGCATTGTGCCAATGGAGGTTACGTTTTTTTTTTCTGCTTAGAGCCAGACATAAACCTTGGGTCTTCGAGGTTGGTTGGTTAGGGGCCCCTTGGAGCCTGAAGCACAATGACCCATGACTGCCTCAGCCTTTGAGCAGAACCGTGGGCCAGGAGGGCTATGAGCCATGGGCATGTTACTCAAAGCGGCTAGATTCGTGACAGAAAGCACAATCCTTGCAAACGGCTGTGAGGGAATAACAGCACACTGTCTGTATTTCTGTCGCTTGTGATGTTTCATTGAGGAGTCACTCTGGGTTTAGATGTCAGGTTTTCAATCGTGGCTGACATTCAGAGGTGTACAGTAGAGTGGGGGCTGGAGTCATAGAGCATGCTGAATACATTCTCTGCTGCTGTCGTAATTTGGCTTGCCGCGGTATGAAAGGAGAGATTGTTGCTGCATGCGGATCAGGAAAATTCTGCCACGCTTGCTTCAGGATGGGGCTTTGTTTACGGGATTATAAAAACCCAGTCCCAAATTGTATGGACACGCCTGTTTGATAAGGGAGCAAATTACCCTTTCTCGGTGTCCAGATCAGTTTCACTTTTATTTGTCTTGGTCTCTCCAAACCGCTTTTCTACCTCGATCATCTCACTCTTTGTCTCCCATGTAATGCTTTTTCATTTCAAGCTATGTGTCACATTGGACTCCATTTCATCAGCGCGGTTTGTATTTTTCGATCTCTTCAGGGAACCTAGACCTTGCACCTTCGACATGCACTGTGCTCATGTAATCACTTCGACAAGCTCCTCTTCCTCAGTTCATCATTTTCCTTCAATAAGTTATCTGTATTTTCTTCGCTGTGAAACATTGCAGTGTAAGGTGAGACCTCTCCACGTTTCTCTGCTCAGGTGTCTGCTCACCATTCTTCTAGGGAGTGATAAGAGTAGTAGAACACTCCCTGTGTCGTAATCAGACACTTCCCGTATTGTATGAACGCAACACTACTCACCGGGTTTATCGGAAACAGGGCTCTGGTTTCCACCTGTTGCGGCATCCCTTCCATCCTATGTGTGCTACGATTCTACCTAATTTTTTAAGAGTTTTTACGGAACCACAATGTTTGCGTTGCCGGCCCCCAGAGGGCCTCAGGTGAAGTGTGAAGTAAACAAATATGTCTGTTTTATGGATTCATGACTACGATTTAGCCTGTTTTTCTAACAGTTGTAGGCGTTGCTCTGTGGTATCGTACCTAATCACACAAAATGGAGGAGCTTCACGACGGAGGCCTGGCTGATAGGATTCTCCACACTCTTCCTCAAGGGAAAAAATCCAATTAAGCATCGGGCGCCCCAAGTCAAACTCCCCTGGATTAGCCAGATCGTATACGGAAAAAAAACATCCTGGAAGGAGGCGATAATTCCACCTGCATAAGCTTGAGTTTACTCAAGGCTTTGACTTCAGGGTCTGCCATAATGCAACAGTGTGACTCCTTCTTCATAGTCAGACGTCTAGGTTGGATCAGGCTAGTAAACCTTACCTCACTTTGACGCTTTAAGCCATGTTCAGTCATAACCCTCCCTGTAGCAGACAAAAATGCAAATGATGGGTAAGGCCTATGTGCATGTTCTTGTTTGTTGATGTTTATAACAAAGCAGTTCAAAAAATTTCTGCTCGAATTTCTGGAGCATTTTCCGCAGATAATGATGGCAAAAACTGAACACAGCATTTCCTGAAAATGTTCTATTGTATTTCCATTCTTTGAATCCAGTTCAGAAGTAGCAACGACACACAAGTATATGTGGAGACAGATCTGCTTCAGCAGAGTCCCTGGCAGACTTTAATCCCTTCTGTCCTCCAATCTGCCTTGCAAGACATCACCGAAACAGGCAGGGGGTGCCTGCTCTTTTGTGAACATCTTTATTGTGGGGGCAGGCTATGGTCCTCTACCAACTTTTACTGACTTTTTCCCCTTCTTACTTCATTATGTGTGGGTCAAATGAGTAAGTAAATACATTTAGTGTGGTCATTACTTCTCCCCATACATTTTGCGAGGGAATAACTCAACGCAAGGGAAGCTACGTGGAACCCCTGCTGGTTGAGGGTTGGGGTGCTGTGTTTGTCCAAAGTAGCTACAGACGCGGTCGGTAAATGGGGATGAGGGGGTCAGGGCGGGGTGAGAGAGAGAGAGAGAGAGAGAGAGAGAGAGAGAGAGAGAGAGAGAGAGAGAGAGAGAGAGAGAGAGAGAGAGAGAGAGAGAGAGAGAGAGAGAGAGAGAGAGAGAGAGAGAGAGAGAGAGAGAGAGAGAGAGAGAGAGAGAGAGAGAGAGAGAGGAGAGAGAGAGAGCGAGCACCAGGACGTGCTCTCCGTATCTCCAGGATGCACAGTGCAGCCAGTCTGAAATATAGCTGGGTTTCTTTGATGCTGGAGACAATACACCTGTAGGGGGGCCTCAGGGCCGCGTCCCACTCCCATGTGTCCTCTTTCCCTCCCTCCCTCCCTCCCTCCTCGCTGCCCTTTCTCATGTCTCCGCGGTGTCATTTGCCTCCACCTATTGTAGCTCTATTCTGATATTTCCCTTGTTATTGTATTGCTAGCACTATCCCAGACAATCTCTCAACCTCTTGTCTTGGATATTAAGTCGAGCATCGGGTGGGCTTGTGGTCTTGTACGTCTTCCCGAGGGATTCTATTATGCGTGCGTTGTTTGTCTCAGTCTAGCCTCGAACATAGCAACAGGAAAAAGACAGACAATACTCTTTCTGCCCTTTTGGTGTCTCCATAACGAAGCCCATCAAGGCTGTTTCCACTGGTATTTGGGCTGTGGGTCAATTCAAATCAGATTTTCTTATATACAGTATGTTATTTTGGTGGCCCGGTCTTTCAAAGGCATGTCCTTGAAGGCCCTTCTGAACGAATCCATTCCGAGCTGACAAATATTGAAGGAAGCCTGAATAAACCGTATTTGCAAATATCGTGGAGGTCTTTGTCCTCCATTTTGGTTTCCCAGACTCATTGTGCTGAGTCTAAACATGATGGTTTTAAGGAACCCTTCCACAGACACCTTGTCATAGCACTTCAATTTGATTGACGTGCCACTTCTTTCTTCTCATCAGACACGGTATAATAGTCTCAAAGTGTCTCTTTTACATAACATTGGACAATTGCACGAGAGTCCTTTTCATTCACTCGGCCCCCCCAGCAAATTCCAACCTAAGGGACCTCAACATTTCTGTTTTGTGATGTTAAAATTAGCTACCACTGTGGTATGTGCTTGATATGGTAATATGGAAAGAAAACTCGGCGTTGGATTGTTGATTTTCATTTGACCTAGCTATTTGATTTGCAATTTGCATTCCTCGGCTGGGACTAGATTCAAGAGCAGCACTTCAAGGTTGTTGTATACTGGGAACAAATGTGAATGTTATGTGAGAAATCCATACCATTTCATTGAGTTCCTTTGAAGTGAGGATCAGAATATTTTCACTGGGGAGGTCGAATATTTGCCCAAAACATTCAGTTTCAGCCTGTTCGTCCATTTAACAGAAAGTCTCCAAAAACTAATCAAAACTTTTCCGAACTTCTACATTTAGAATAATTGTGCACTATACAGATTGGTTTACATTATGGTGCCACCAAGCACTTCTCACAATGAGAAGTTTTACTGCAATACTTCACAATGGAGCCCTTGGGTGCGTTGCATAAACAAGTGCCGCACTAAATCTTTAATGCAGACTTACAGGGAATAAGGGGCCCATAGTAGGGTACCTCTCTCTGTGTCTGACTGCATAGTGTCTCATTCCCACCTGGCCGGCCTCCAGGTCACACTGCAGCACTTTGCCTCTTAGCGAGTCCTAGAGGCCTGATACGTTGAGACTTCCTGCCCCCGTTCCCTCATGCGGAACATGGGTCCCTTTGTGCTCTACAACAGTACACTCTGGATATTCTTTTCTGGTGACCTTTTACCGCATCACCCTTAACTCGACTGAGCTATGGAAAGCTAGCCTGGTCCCACTTCACACAGGTGCTGCTATGTGGCTGGAGAGGCCGTTCCCTTCTCAACCCCAGCCCCAGTGTCGGGGGGGGGGCACTGCGCTGGGTGTTTGACCGCCACCCACCAGCATGTGTCATGGTCAAAGTCCCGGTGCTCTGGAGAAACCCTGGCAGTCCCTCAATGGCTCATTCACCGCCCCTAAGGGACAATGCATTTTTTCCATGCCATAAAGCAGACGCTGTATTATAGTGGCACAATGCAGGGCCCATTGGAAACTGTTTTCCATATGAAAAGCTCACCGGGACGGGGATGCCTACCGCTGTGTGGGGCTTTTTGACTCGCCACTCTATAATGGGTGTATGCTGGAAAAAGGAAAAATGAGCGGGCTATTCCGACTGGTATTGTGATTTCATCACAGGCAGGGGAAACGCTATGTAAAGTGCTGATCTTGGCTATTCTTCTGGACATTTCTACTTCCTAGAATACTGAGTGCACTGTGGCCGAGGAATGGGTCTGTCAGCACTTGCGACCGAAACTAATTGGGCAGGAAACTTGAGGGATTGACGAATTTGCTTTAAAATACATTTCCAAAGGTGTTGGTTCTTCACGCTTGTATTCAGCAAAAAAAGGGAGATTGGTTTCAATGAACGTTGTCCCTGCTGGCAAGAGTTTGACGTGGCTTCCACCATGGCTGGTGTATTCCTGTAAGAGAACCCCAGCCAAGATTTAAGAGTCAGTAAATCAAGAGCAAGGAAATGTTTAAACAACTTGCCTACATAGGATTAACCGGGGGGGGGGGGGGGGGGGGGGGGTTCAAAAGAAAGCCCTCTAGTTAAACGATTAGCGTTCTTTGTTGGACTAGTACCTGTTGTCTTGGGGTTTGTTGCTTGTAGATTTTGAATAAAGACATGAGGAGGCTCCCTATGTACCAAGTTGTCTGGCCTCAGGGCTGTTCTGTGTGATGCAGGCACACGGCAGCCCCACTACAACCTCCTCAACGACGCCACTACAATCAACGTTGAGCTCCGACTCCGCTTGGACGTTGCATTGTCTGCAGGCCTCCCGCTGGCTCTAATTGATCACTGAAGCGTAAAGCACGCGGAGGCCTGCATGGGACCCTCCGCCTCCAGCCACAGACTGGTCTTTGGCTGAGGGTCCGCACCTTCCCCTGCTTGAGCTGTGACTTCAGGGGCCTACAAGGAAAGCCTGGAGACAGGGAGCACTTGCAGTGCCGCCATGGGGCCGAGGCACGAACCACTCAGGGGGCTTATCCGTGCTGACAAGAGCTCTCCAAGGTGACTCGCCACTCGGACAGCCACCTGGCCTTCAGTCATGTCAAGGCCACGCATCCATCATGTGGAGACATGAGAACGATCGAGGGCAGCGCTGAGATCGTACACAAGTCACAGACGAGCTAAGTACATTAACCCCCAGGCCCTGGCTCCCTGGGCCGGAACGGAGGGGGGCCCAACAAAGGAAGTCACCAGGAGCAATAAAGGCCGGGACTGCTGCTGGATGAGCCAGCTAAGTAAGGAAGTACACCTGGATGAGACCGCTGAAGCGGATTAGATAAGCAGCAGCTGCTGGTAAGAACAATAATTGTATTCTATATAATTATGGCTTAACAATGTTTAAAGCGGAATGCTTTAACACATTTATGAAATGTCTGGATCTGGGCATATATTTCCATTAGGAGAGCTATGATGCATAGAGGTTGTACAGTTGTTGTGAAACCAGCGCCCTGGAAACACTACAAGGTAAAGCCATTCATTTGTTTGTCATCGTAATATATTTTACCATGCTGGCAATTTTCACTGTTCCTTAATTGCCATTTGCAAACCATTCCCTACATATTAACAGTGTTGCCATTTGTGCATAGCTTTAGGCAATTATTAAATATCCGCTGAGGCGTCCCTTATTGGGCCAGGTGATCACACTTTAGGGGTCTACCCTTGCCCCAAACAAACCCACATCATTCTTACTATTGGCTGGGGACAGTATTACTTGGATATTGTTTTCAACCTCAAAGACAGTTACTACCGTTTATCAGAATATTATTGGGTTCATAAAAAATACATAAGTGATTTATTAATTTGAGATAATAAAGACCATAGTCCTCTTAATACTCAACATTGATCTGAAAATCTATCAAACTATTTATTTAGCAAATTTCAGTTCCTTCCAACATAATCAAACACATACACATTTCTTTCATTGCAAAGTATGCTATTATCTCATTGGTGAAGTCTAATGATACAGCGGTACTGTTCCAAAATAAAGCAGAGACATAATTAATGTGGCTGCAATATAGGACATAATGCCGTTTGAGTAGAACTGCACCTTCGTCCATGGAGAGAGTTTCTCTTCTGCGGCCTTCCACCCAACCAGGGATTGTCCGTCAGCCTCACTAATCTATCAGTATGTCACTAATGTATTCCGTTTAGCCGGGGCAGGCCTATTCAAAGACAAAGGCACGCAAGCTTGAATTTAACCTCGATAATTATGCAGATTTGGCGAAAAGAACAACCCAATTGTTCCCAACTTTACAAATTGCCCCAGCCGCCTCATGCTTGAATAGAGGGAGAATTAAAAAAAACACTGAGTGAATGAATTAATCTTAAAAAAAAAAAAACGTAACTGTTTCAAATAGCCTGCCCCAGAGCTATAGAGAGAGAGAGTTGCGAAACGCTATGATCTCGCCGACAGGGTGGTCACGTGGTTCATGTAAGCCTCAATAGTTCCAAACACGCCGCGCTTTCAATGTTATTCTATGGGACGACAGCAGAGATTTCAATATTAAATGGTAAATATGAATGAAAAAATCACATGCAAGTATTTGTCTGACTGTTATTGCATTATTGCATATTTGTAAATGTCAGTTTTACATTTAGAGCGGTAGGGGGGCAACTGAAAGCTATTTATAAGTACTATTACTTAGATACGTTTTTAAGTTTTGGAGGGAAAGCTTCACGTTCGTGTTAGCATACTGGCCTAACCTTAACTTGTACCTTACATCTGTGTTGAAATCAAAGTATTCAAGATGTTCTACCATGATCATTTAAAGATATAAGCCACACAAAGTATCAAATATATTAAAGAATAACAACTCATTACGCTTGGATGAATGAAATTGTATTTTTTTTTATTAAACAATTAGTGTGACAATTGATTGCGATTGTGTGAACAGATTCAACAATGGACACAGCAGGGAACACTATATACTTAGGGCAAACCATTAACATATAACGTTGCAAATATACTATACTTTATGCCATTACAATACTTAGAATAGCCCTAGGAAATTCAAAATGGGTTTAGGAGGGAGGATCCTCGTTTGGTCATGAACTCTGACCTCTAACCTATTCTCAAAAGTCAGGGCATAAGTGGTTGAGGAACAGTTGTTACCCGCTCTGTGATCTTCAATGGTGTCATGGTTCATTGGGTACAACTAACATTTTATAGATCAATGGTCATACCATGGTTGGCTGTGCAGCATTTGGATGCTCCAATCGGTCCGAGAAGGGTTATCACGGCTTCCCCAAGGACCAAGAGCGCAGGGAGAAATGGATGGCAATGGTCAGCCGTCAAAACGTATTGACAGTCAGCAACAGTCAAAAACTATGTAACGTAATGTTCAGATCACTTGCTAGCATTTCAAAGGGCATAATAATTGTAGTGTAGAGAATTATGACTTTCCAATGATATTTGAAGTGCAACGGAAACTGATATTAAAGCCTACCTACAGGTACACTTTGGAAATGACCAATTCAAAGCCACAAAAGTAGATAGGATGTTGAAGTTGAGGCCCGATGCAGGCCCAACAGTTTTCATCCATCGCTCTAAACCGAAGAGGAGGAAACCCCCTTCTATGAGGGTGCCTCCGGAACCAAGTGCAACGGACCACCCATATTGCGCCAAATTAAACTTCGGTATGATCCATGCAGCTTACAATATTCCCCATTTCATGTAATTCAAGGATAGACTACACTCCTAATGAGATTACATAATTCATATTTGCACATTCAGTTTAAAAAACAACCAGAAGGCAGGGATTCTCTGAGGATTTGCACACAATGTAGATAATCGACACATTTCTACCCAATTAACAATTGCCGGTAGATCCATTTATAAATTGTATTGGTTTCTGATTGTGGCAGATGATTTAATTCACATTACAGAAATGTTTTGCTTTAATTCATTTTCTTACATTGGAGATGACAGTAGTTGCAAATGCAAAGGCAAAATACATATAACATCAACATTACCTTGTAATTGTTACAGAGATTGAGGGAGAAATTTAGGTGGATTTCAAGAGCGTTGAAAAGGACATCACAGGAGACAGAGAGAGCAATCAAGAGGCCACATTGCCTGGGGCAGGTGATTCAGGGGCAGGTGATCCAGTGGCAGGTGATCCAGTGGCAGGTGATCCAGGGATTTGTGTGCCGAGGGCCAGTCAGTCAGGGGTCAACAGTGAAGGAATAACTTTTGCCAGGGCCAGCTGCTCCAGGTACCAGACTGCCAGGGACTGATGGGGCGACTGTGGAGGACCTAATAAGGCAACTAGAAAAGGAAAAATTAATGAGAAGGAGAGCAGAGAGGGCTATTGCAAAACAAAAAAGAATCAATTTGGCACTAAGAAAGAGAATCAATTTGGCACTAAGAAAGAGAAACAATTCAGTCAACAAGAATTTTAAAACGAAAAAGCCATATAGGTTAAATTCACCGCCCATCATAATCAGCATTGTTGAATCGGCGGCATCTGTAGGGCTTCATGTGCTGAACATCACCCTTTCCAGGATATAATTAAACAAACACTGTTATTTCTACTAGCTATCGCATCATAAAACCCGTCCTTAAATCAACCTAAATTATCCTAGTAATCCAACATAAATAACTAACTAAATAAAAGTTAGATTCACTAGTACTGAACTTTGTAATTGTTGGTGTAGATACCATCACATGGTGCAGTCGAGCTAACAAACTAGCAGGCAATCGGTCGTCTACCAAGATAAAAATATATATAATTACGCTGTGCATATACAAATAAATATCAATATATGCATCATAAAGGTCCTGATACAATATAGACAGTTGACAATTCAAAAGAGGTAGCTATTAATCAATTTACCCCTGGAGATACCTTCACAGATGGTGAAGTTGAGCTAACAAACTAGCAAGCAATCGGTCGTCTACCAAGATGAATATATATATAATTACGCTGTGCATTTACAAATAAAGATCAGTATATGCATCATAAATGGCCTCTGATACAATATAGACAGTTGACAATTCAAAAGAGGTAGCTATTTAATCAATTTACCTCAGAAGTTACTCGGCGGCCAGCAATGGAAATGAACGGTCTCCTACGCCGTAAAATGGTTGTTTGGAACTATTCGAGGCTCCATACCCCGGAAGTAGGCGCTACAACGGAGTCCAATGGAAGTGTCGTAACTCTCTCTCTCTATAGCTCTGGCCTGCCCCACGGTGCAATATCTACAAGCTGTAAATTTGACCAAACATGAATCATTCATTCCAATGAATGTTTACATGTTGTTGATTTCTAGAGGGCCCTTGGGCTAATGGGAACCACCATTACCAGTAGCGCATTACCTCATGCTAGGAGGTCTGGGATTTTATATCCTGCAAACATTCGACTCTCAAGCTATTTCAATCAACAGTGAAAGTGCTAATGGGTCATTTGATCAATATTAGCACTGTCCCACATTAAAACCAAACTTATAGCGTTGTCGACCGTTCGATAAGAACAGTCATTGTTTTATCGAACAGCATCCAGATTACAATATCTATCCATAGAGGACATTGCTTTGTGACCTTTGATTCAATCGCTGCTCTTCTGACGGTCGGGCTTCTGAGTCCACTGCGGGTTCCTGGTACTGGGCTTCCTGGTGCAATATCAGGAGAAAAAAATAGACTCTGGATCCCATTAGTCTGAATCCAATAGTGGGAGGAGGCCGCTGGAAGGACAGCCCAGCCATAACAACTCAGTGCTAGTCGGGGATGCATATCGACTGCATGGGAACGAATTAAACGCAGCAGTGCCTTTCCATCCCCGGGGCGGTTTTCCAAAATCTTTTTTGGACTTCTTGTTGTGTGCAGAAAGTCTTTTCACGATTTGTTTGTTTGTTTTGCGTGTTTGATTTGGTGATTGACAGTGAGAATTGCTGTCTCACGATGTCTGCGCCATGTGGGGCAGAAGATGAAGGCACTGCTGTCTCCCGCGGAGCCGGAGACGTGTGTGTGTGTGTGTGTGTGTGTGTGTGTGTGTGTGTGTGTGTGTGTGTGTGTGTGTGTGTGTGTGTGTGTGTGTGTGTGTGTGTGTGTGTGTGTGTGTGTGTGTGTGTGTGTGTGTGTGTGTGTGTGTCCCACTGTTGTGCCTGCTTTGGGCGGGAGGTGCCTGATGGAGTATCGGAAGCCCAGGAGCATTGCTTGTATTCAGGTGGTTCTAAGAATAGTACAGGCTGACACCTGCAACTACCCCCTCAAACTGTTTATATTCGTGTTTGTGTGTTTGTGTGTATCTATGTGTGAGGGCATCAGTGAGTGTGTGTGGGTGTGTGTTGGTACATGTGTGTGTGCATGCGTGTCCGTGAGTGCATGTGTGTGTCCAAGAGTCTGTGTGAGTGTGTGTGTGTGTGTGTGTGTGTGTGTGACTGTCAGTGTGTAGGTGTGCATGTTTGTGTGTGTGCACATGAGTGTGGGTATTCACAATTGTGTGTGTGTGTGTGTAGTCACATGTGTGTGCACGTGCCTGTGTGTGTGTGTGTGTGTGTGTGTGTGTTTGCACAGCACACAGCGAGCGGTTGTTATAAACCAGCCTAGTTTCTCTTTGATTAAAAAAAGATCAATCACCGGGGAACGTGACCGCCTCTGAGCTCGGCCACTTCCTACAATGGGAACCCGCTGTTCCCCGGACGGCGGGCTGAGGTGCCGCCGCTGGTGACCACAGCCTGCGCCGCAGAAGCTATTGGTTACCTAAAGAAAAGCAATGTGTCTGTAGGGGGGGATTTAATGTGTGATCATGTGGGTTTTATATGTGTGTGTGTGTGTGTGTGTGTGTGTGTGTGTGTGTGAAAGCGGGCCCGGGCTAGCGGCATTACATGTGCGGGTGAATTATTGATGCAGTGGTAAATCATATCTACCCTGTGGCAGGTGCGCTGTTGGCTGTATGTGTTTGTGTGTGTGTGTGTGTGTGTCCTCAAAAGCGTCTGAGGCATGCTCATGGACAAGTGAAGTCAATGTTGTAATTAAACAGAGCATGGCCACGTTGCATCCCACTCAGTTATCCATTAAACAGAAGGCATCAGACGGGTTTGTTTTGGAGACAAATACATACAGAGCACTCGCAGCTGAATGTGGGTTTAAAGACTGATTCACAGAAAGCAATCATCTTTATTTTTTGTCCCTTTTTCCTTCGCCTTCCGTATTGTGTCTCTGGTGTCAACCATCTCTCACTCTCTCTCTTTCTCTGTATCCATCCATCTATTTATCTATATATCTTTATATATATCTCTAAATGTCTGTCTCTGGCTCAGTCTCTGTCTCTGTGCCTCTCCCTTACCCACTCCCTACCCCTCACCCTCTCCCTCCTCCTCTCCCTCCCCCTCCCCCTCCCCCTCTCCCTCTCCCTCCCCCGCCCCCTCTCCCTCTCCCTCCCTCTCTCTCTCCCTCCCCCTCTCCCTCTCCCTCACCCTCTACCTCCCCCTCTCCCTCTCCCTCCCCCTCTCTCCTCACTGTCTGACCCACGTTGCAGTGTGCCGCCCTCTGGGAGGCAGGGCAGACGAGATGGTATCTCTCTATTGTCCCTGGGCTGTGTCCTGCACCAGGGAGCCGGGCACAGCGGGTGCTAAGGGCCCAGGCAGGTGGTCTGAGAGGCTTGAGGTGCTGGGGTCGGTGGGTGGGAAGGGAGTAGAGCGGCCTGCCACTGGTTCTGATTGGACAGTGCCTGGCTCCAGAAGCCTGCCAAGCCCCATTTAGTCTCCCTCCGCCGGACCAGAGAGAGATGGACATGTGGGGACATGTGGTGGAAGGGTGATGCGGGGCGGGGTGATGCAGAATGCATCGGATTGCATCCAAACGTGTCAAGGTGTAGTTGCAAGTATGTGTGTTAGCAGGAGTTAGCAGAAAAACCTTGACATCCTGCTCGAAAACCCCTTTCTAGGGGGGTTTTCCTATACTTTGCTGTGTGCGTGCGTGTGCGTGCATGTGTGTTTGTGTGTGCATATGTGCGTGTGTGTGCTTTCCTATCCCCCCCCTCTCTCTCCCCTGCACCTTTGTTGGAGCTCTCTCATCCACACCGAGAATAACTTTGTTTTTCATTATTGATTGACGCTTCTGACACCACGCTGGCTCTCTGTTGCTCGTCTTGAAAAAGGATAGTAGTTGCTATCTGAATGCATGAGATTAACTGCATGCATCCTCCAAGCATCTGCTCTTGTCTTCGCTTCCTTAAAGTATTATATTTTACAACGCCAACACACTGCGCACGTCAACACACACTTACAAACTTTGGTTTCGATGACAAAATGTAGATAAATAAAATATGTGTCTTCGAGTCATTCAGGCGTACGCCTTCGTCGGCTCCTCCGAGGAAGGAGAGCCGTGGTTTATTTTGCATTCGGAACGTTTTGCATGAACACACTTTACGCCAAAGCGTTTATAGTGTTTACCGCCATCCCTGCAGAGGTTTTTCCCGCCTGCCGCTGCTCCGGCCATCTGTTTCACCTGCAGTCTCCCAGGTGGCACGGAGGGGGCGGTTGGTGGGTTGGTGTAGGGGTGGTGGACGGGTTGGTGTAGGGTTGGTGTAGGGGTGGTGTACGGGTGGTGTACGGGTTGGTGTATGGGTGGTGGGTGGCTGGGTGTTTGTACCTCTTGGCTCAGGCTGCAGAATGTAAAGCCGATCCCCTTAGCGGTGGTCTCTCCGTCAGCAGCCAGCTGATTGGTATACAACCGGCGTCTCAGGGTCGCACACGGGGCTTCCTATTGGTATAGGATGACTTCCTGTCCATATAATCCAGAGGACGCTCCTGAGCAAGACGTCACATGACCAAACTCTGGGTTCCACAGGACTGACTAAATATCTCTCGATATTCCGTTTTTTGCTTGCGCTGTTGTTTGCAGGGTTATTGTTGTATCATGATATATGCAAAGCTTCTTGGCGCACAGGCGATGCATGCATCTAAATGTATATATGCACACTATATGCACACATAACAATGCCATCTATTTAATAATGAAATTGTTATGTGTGTGGGTGCTTGCGTGCATGTGTAAATTCAATTGCATGCATTTGTATGTGTGCTTGGTTGCATGCATGTTTGTGTATGTCATGTGTGTGCTGGTCGTATGAGTGTGCTAATAAGGCCCATCACTGTACATGCACATCTGTGTGTGTGTGTGTGTGTGTGTGTGTGTGTGTGTGTGTGTGTGTGTGTGTGTGTGTGTGTGTGTGTGTGTGTGTGTGTGTGTGTGTGTGTGTGTGTGTGTGTGTGTGTGTGTTTGTACGCCAGTGTGTTTGTGTGCATAGTGGGTCGTATGTGTGGGCTAACATGGCACATGCATCTACATGCACTCTACATCTGTGTGTGTGTGTGTTTGTGTGTGTGTGTGTGTGGTCAGAGGCTGGTGAATAGAGACAGCTGGTGAGAGAGCTGGACCCAGCGTGGGTGAGGAGAGCTGGAGAGAAGGAGGAGAAACAGAGACCAGAGGA
>NC_044056.1:7708539-7731039 GCF_902167405.1 Gadus morhua | reverse complement strand
TGTGAAATGAATGAGCTCCCATGTGGGGCCGTTAAACGCTGAGAAAGCACACACGCACACGCGCACGCATGAACACGCACACACGCGAACACACACGCTCCAAGAGACTTTGAGCTCTGTGCGTTCGCCTCAACAATGTAGTCATTTTCTTTTAGTGCGTTAGTTATAACACATAAGAATTTAAGTACACTTGATCACCGATAAAACTCTCGCAATAATGTGATTCACCCCCGTTTTCATTATGGAAATGGGATATCAATTATGCATTTCATTATGCATGATATTATACATTAAAATGTGGAACTGTCTCCCATTGTGCCTGTGTGACATGAATAAATTCCCAGACCAAAACACACGACGACAGAGCCACCGATCATAATGGGAAGCACTAAAAGAAACCCCAAACGAGGGTTTGAAGCGCAGGGCTGGGTCATTGTTGTGCGGCAGAGACAATGTACTTTGAGTTAGATTATGTTACATT
The DNA here is from genome assembly GCF_902167405.1 of Gadus morhua. NCBI lineage: Eukaryota > Metazoa > Chordata > Actinopteri > Gadiformes > Gadidae > Gadus > Gadus morhua. Next base: position 7,730,558 of record NC_044056.1, on the reverse strand, counting down.
CTGCCTGGCTTTGTACTGGGGGGGAGAAACATTATTCAGAGGTGCGGGAGAATGAATTGTGACTCTTTCAAAGGGCCGGCTCCTTCCATTGTCTCCCCACCGCAACCATAGCAAACGGGGCGTCAAAAGAGCTCCCCTTCTCTCTGTTCCTTTTTATTTTTTTGTTAAAGGATAGCGATTCTGCCCGGCCAGGAGGAGAGGGCAGTAAAACGGGCTTCCGTTTCTTTAGGGGTCGGCCAGATTAGATTGCAGAGGACATCTGTTGTGTGAAGGTGAACTCTCGCTCTCCCTGCTTCCCACTGGCTGACAGGGGGAAGTGTATTGGTGGTGAACCGGAGGAGGCCCGGAGGCATCTACCTTTTCATTTGGTTAATTTCTGCTGGAACCCACTCCGCCCATCCGCCAGGCATCAGGGACGTTCCTAGGGGCCCGGGGGTTGTGGTGGGGAGGGGGGGAGCTGCCTGGCTGCTCTTGTGCAATTCAATTTGACAAGGCATTATGATGTCGGTTTAGCGGCATAAAAGGGCGAAACGCAATTTAATGGGAGACTTTGCCACGCGATGTGCACTGCTAGCTGCCCCTTTCATTATACCCCTACCCCTATATGTCAAGTGAACTAAAAAAGTCGCCTGCCGCTCTCTCCTATATTCTCCGTCATTCATTGTTTGAAAAAAACGGGGTCTTGGAAGAAGGATGAAAAAAACAACAACCTGCCCTGTTACTTTGGACCGTGGTGGCGTTCAACTGATACCAGGAAATGTTTAACCCCTATTGTGGCCACACAAAAGCCAGTTTTAATCCCACTGTGCGAGCCAGGGTGGGCGGGGAGGTTGAACTGGGCGGGGGGGGGGGGGGGGGGGGGGGGGGGGGGGGGGGGGGGGGGGGGGGGGGTAAAAGGGGGCGTGTCCCTCTGTGTCGGGATAGGGGTTAGGGTAGGGACGGGCCGTGAGGGAGGGACGGAGGGCGGGGGGAGTATACGAGTGAAAGGGACCCCGTTCGTTCTCCCTCACTCTCTGTGTGTGAGTGAGAGGAGCGCAGCATCGCTTGGAGTAGCAGGATCTCTCAGGATCTCTCAGGATCTCTCAGGATCTCTCAGGATCTCACAGGATCTCTCAGAATCTCACAGGATCTCTTACTTTGGCGATCCCTACATGGAGCGACCACTTGTTTTCTGTTGACAGCTACAGACATCAATAAAAGGTGAAGTATTCGCTCTGTTTGATTTATACTGGGTACATAGATGGTTAGTTAGTCATGCTGTCGGCTTAGTGTGTGCACACACAACAAAAGTTGTGTGTTTGTGGAAATCTTTCTGTGCCAGAATAGTCCATATTCTGAATAATGCCAGGAGCAGGGGTTTTGTTGCCCTGCAGTAATTGCTGAAGCCGTTGATCATCCTGTTAGTTATTTTTTGCTGAATTGGAGGAACCTATCCCCATTGTAATGACAATAAACAACAGCTCTAAATTTGGAGTCCCTTCCCTGTGATGCGAGGGGAACTCGCGGCAGGGAGTGTGAGAGTTTGGCCGCTCTAATTATCTCAGCTCCCTAGAATGGTGGTTGATTGGGAGGCTTGTCCGCGGCCCCGCTTGGGTTCTCATTATAACGTTAAACCTACAGGCTGCTGTGTTGTTGCTCTGCTCCGTGGGCACACACACACACACACACACACACACACACACACAGACACACACACACACACACACACAGAATAACACACACACACACAGAATAACACACACGCGCACCGGACAGACACACACACGCACCGGACAGACACACACACACACACACACACACACACATACACACATCAACACATAGAAACACACACACACGCACCGGACAGACACACACACACACACACACACACACACACACACACACACACACACACACACACACACACACACACACACACACACACACACACACACACACACACACAGACAAATGAACCAGTGTATCTACTTCGCCAGGACGAACAGGCGCTTGTGACAAATGTTAAATTGCACCTTGCTACCTTGGCTCGTCTGAGTCTGGCTGTTCTCGAACCTTCTAGGTCCACATCCCACTCTGCTCGCACCATCGCCTCACAAACACACCTTCATGCATTCCTCATGTACTCTGGATGATGACTGACTATGCCTTTATTATGCTATATGACTGAGCTTGAAGGGAAGAACTAAAAATAGTTATAATGAACATCGCCCAAGCTCTAGAAAACAGAAAACAGCAGATGGAAACCGTTTCACTAATTTTTACACAGTTTGGCCTCCTCCTGAATCCCACTGGTATTGCATGAAATCATTGGTATCAGACCATACTAAAATACATGCTTACATAAATACTTTAGTGGTGGCTTTCTGACCCACTGGGTAAGCCTATGGTGTTAGGGCCATTGTCTTGCTGTGAAGGGTTTGGTAAAGTGGAGCCTGCTGCAACCTGGTATCATCTCGCTCTCTACCTCTCCACCTCTCTCTCTCTCTCTCTCTCTCTCTCTCTCTCTCTCTCTCTCTCTCTCTCTCTCTCTCTCTCTCTCTCTCTCTCTCTCTCTCCACCACTCTCTCTCTCTCTCTCTCTCTCTCTCCACCACTCTCTCTCTCTCTCTCTCTCTCTCTCTCTCCACCACTCTCTCCTTCTCTCTACCTCTCTGTCTCTCTCTCTCCCTCTCTCAGGGCTATTCAGCCTCCACTCCCCCATCCCTTCTCTTCCCATCACCATGGCAGGCAAGACTGGACATGTGTGTCAGCACTGATCCTAACATGTTCAGGAGGGAGAGGTGGGAGTGGGAGGGTGTGGCAGCGTGGGGCCTGGGGGGGGGGGGGGGGGGGGGGGGGGGGGTGATGGCGGATGGATTGGTGTGGAGGGGGGTGTAGAGGTGTGACAGCAGAGATGGTCGACTGGCCTGCCGTCTTACTCTGGCAGGCTAGCTGTCACAGACGGAGAAACAGCCTTTGACGGCACGGGCACCGTCAAACAGGATTTGGCAGAGGTCACCTCTCCCTTTATTGTATTTATAGATCACAGCCGACAACAGGCCAGAGCCTGGGCCTGTTGAGCTATGTAGGTAAAAGGAATAGTTCAACCGGGGAATTTAAAGGGTTGATTCGGGTGTGGCTTGTCACGGGGGGGTGGTGCCGAGCAGAGCAGCAGCATGGACGATGTAAAGTTCCGCTATTACTACTGCTATGGTGACTACATTTGCATGCATGCATGCAGGCTCATTCGGAAAGGTTTCAATGCTGGTCCTCACTTTCTAGTCTGTTGTTTATGGGCGTTGGGCGTGTCCTGGGAGTTGAGCCAGGATGATGTAGTGTCCAGGGAGTTGGCCCCCCAGCAGAGAGGGACCGGGTTCAGTCTCCACAACGGGGCTTCCTCGGGGCGGATGGCCCAACCCTACTGGGGCCTGAATGTATGAGTGCACTGTGCGTTGCTTCCACTAAAGGACAAATGATAAAGGGTCAATGTGAACCCCACTTAATGTTAAATATAACGATATATACCAACTTACATTTGTTACTATGGGATATTTTAAAAGCAGGCAAATCTCTCTCTTTCAGGTTTATAAATTTGGACCCAGAATCAGCAATTAGTCCCAAATATTTCCGACAATATTTTTTAACATCGAAAAACATCTATTTTAGTTTGCAAGACAAAGGCGGAACGTTTCCAACAGAATGTATCCAAGCCAGAGTTCCCAATTATATATGTGTACTGGTGTGGAGAACTGTACATATGTAATGGAGTGGAAATTCAGAAGGGGGTCTCAAAGGGGTCTCCTCCTCCACCGTATTTAGTGCCACCACTGAAGTCAATAAGCCCTTGCAGGAAGTGAATTGAACTGGCTTCTCCAATCATTTTGCCCATCGATTCCGATGGGTATCTCTGTGTTTGCTCTGACACAGGTCCTCCGATTAGATGTCTCGGACCACAGACATTGATTCATGTTACCCACTTTCCCCGGTAGCCTCACTGTCACAGCAAGCCTGGTCCATCACGGAGTCAGGGTGTGATAGGAGTGTAATGAAGAGGGGGGGCTGTAGAGCAAAGGGAGAGTCTGAGGAATAGAGCAGAGAGGGGAGGGAAAGGGAGAGGGGAGGGAAGGAGAGAGAAGGGGGGAGGGAAAGGGAGAGGAGAATAATAGAGCCGAGAGGAGAGAGAAAGGGAGAGGGGAGGGAAGGAGAGAGAAAGGGGGAGGGAAAGGGAGAGGGAAGGGAAGGAGAGAGAAGGGGAGAGGGGAGGGAAAGGGAGAGGAGAATAATAGAGCCGAGAGGGAAGGAGAGGAGAGAGAAAGAGAGAGGGGAGGGAAGGAGAGAGAAGGGGGGGAGGGAAAGGGAGAGGAGAATAATAGAGCCGAGAGGGAAGGGGAGGAGAGAGAAAGGGAGAGGGGAGGGAAGGAGAGTAGAGGAGGGGGAGAGGAGAGAAAATGCGAGAGGGGAGGGAAAGGGAGAGGAGAGAGTAAGGGAGGGGGGAGGGAGAGGGATGGAGAGAGAATGGGAGAGGGGAGGGAAGGAGAAGAGGGGGAGAGGAGAAAGAACGGGAGAGGGGAGGGAAGGAGAGAGAAAGGGAGAGAAGAGGAATAGACCAGAGAGAGAAGGAGAGGAGAGGGAAGGAGAGGGAAAAAAGAGAGGAGAAGAATATGGGAGAGGAGATGAGATGAGAAGAAATGAGATATAATGGGGAAGGGAGGATGCAAAATAAATGCTAGAAAGAAGAGATGAAAAATGAAGAGGTGAGGAAGGCAGAGGAATAGAGAGAAGAGGAGAGAGCAAAAGGAGAGGATTAGGAGCTGCCACTGAATAAGTCCAGAGTTAGCTATTAGTGGAGATAACAAGGGTAGGCAGAAAAATAAAATGGACAAACTGAATAGCAACACATAACAAATAGCCATGGAAAGGGGAGCTCAGAGAGAGAAATACGAAGAAAGGAGAGAATCCAATAGAAGAGAAATAGAATGCCGATGTAGCACAAAAGCCCTCTGCCTCCATCATTCTGAGTAATCAACTGCGGATTTTCTATCAGCCTGGTGCATGCTGCCAATCATGCACGATAAAGTTAATCAGTATCCTGGCGCGCATTCCCTTTGATTTATCGCTTATGTTAACACCACATGTTCACGGAGTGACCAGAATCAGCTTGGAACAGCCAGGCATTTGGGGAATTGTGTGTGTCGTGCAGATTTTCGGATGGGCACACAGATGTTCTCGGGCAACTTATACGCGTGAAACTACCTCTAAATGACAAAGACGATTCATAGGAGCAGTGTGCTGTGTGTAATCAGGGGAAGGCGGCTGATAATTGGTAGATTATAGCAATAGCAAAAAGGGAGAGCTTGGCCCATTGGGAGGCAAGAGGATATTTGTGTTTGGAAGAAAATATGCATAGCAGTGCATATCAACCCTATCGGATAAGGGATTATTCCGAAGCACGTCTGCTTAACAATGTTGACTTCTGTCCTTGTAGAATAAACTGCATTCCTAATATTCTGCTGTTGCTTTGCTTTTCTTCAGATTTGAGGAATAAACCGGAATACATCCAGGGAAAAGGAGAGGAATTCATCCTTCTCTGGTAAGTAACAAACACTTTTTATTTGATGAATTATCCGTTCCCATCCGCTGCTCTCTTGACATTTAAAACCCCCGCCATCATTTTCCAAAACAGTGTCAATGTTTCCACCTCCGGGCATCAGTCGTTCTTCTTCCTCTCAGTGGCATTTCTCTGCGACAGGAAGTAAACACACGCTCCAACCAGCCAGTCTGGCAAGTGTCTGTAACGCCGCAGCTTAACTTCTTCAAATATTGCCAACATGTGGAAGAATAACTTGATGCAAGTTTTAACACTCTGCACAGCTCAGATGCCCGTACAAGGACGTCTTTCAGATCCGATTGCGTGCCCTTGCCTGTATCCCCCCGATCGCTGCTTTAAAAGCCCTGTTCGGCGAGGCTAGCCCGCCCACCCACAAGAGGAAAAAGGTCAGAATTAGACCCGCATTCTGGCAACTGGTGTCTCTCTAGGCTACGGTTTGAAAGGCACCGCCCACACTCGAAAAGGCTAGTGCGATCGGACAGATAGGAGTAAAAACAGAAGCCCGTGGTTGTCAAGGTAACGTCGTTGTCGCCCGTTGATTCCAGTAGGTGTTGATAGGCTAAAGTGGCCGGGCAGCACTTACAGCTTGGAATGCACTTAGTATCTCTTTCTTGCAGCATAATGCATCATAATGGAGCGCATAGGAAGGCTGACAATTCCCTAATGGCACACAGACAATTAACAAGGAATGGGGAAAATTAACACTTCTCAGGCTGCATCGACTCTAGCAGTGCATTGGGGCCCTCAAGAATTGACTTGACTAAATCACGCCGTGCGTTGGAAGTGACCCTCTTTAGCCTATTTTCGCAGTGCGTCAGGTTTGATTGCTATGTGTGTGTGTTTGTGTGTGTGAGTTTGTGTGTGGCTGTATGTGACCCAGTGGCGTAGTTGATCTAATGTGGTGTGAGTGGAAGTGACATGATGTGATATGTGTCTACCACTTGCTGGTGTGTGAGGGGAGACGATCCTACCACACGCACAGATACACACGCATGCACACATGCATTCACACACAAACACACACATTCCCACACACACACATGCCCATGATTGCAGCACAACACAGTGCTTGTTAGGGGAGTTGGATCCTCTCTGGGCTTACTCTGCCTCCTCTACTGCTTCAAGCTGCCAACTGATTTTCTTGGAAGATAGTACAATGCTCTGGTGCTTCCGTGTTACATTGGAAAAAAAACATAATTAGTGTTGTGTTTTAAGGAAAATTGCTTTGGGAAAGAATTCACCAACTGCTCCTATTATATGCTTAATAATAATTAACTCTTGCAATGAATTTCCTAACTTATCATATTTGTGTATTTTTACCTTTACTTTCACGAATCGTGCATAACGAAATATATAAATGAAAATCCAATACAGCCCGCAATCAGTTTTTGTCTGATGATTTAGAAACACCAATATGTGAGTATTTCATGTTGGAGATTTTGATGATTCATCCCCCCCTCCCCTTTCACTCTCTCTATCTCACTCTCTCTCTCTCTCTTTTATGTGACCCTGGCAGTTGTTGTTGTTGTTGTTGTTGTTGTTGTGGTTGTTGCTGTTGTTGTGAACAGGGCGCTCAATGCAAGCCTTGGCTCCAGGCGAGAGTGGCTGATGCTACACTTTTCAATGACCACTGTGCAACTGGGAGCGAGAGAGAGATGCAGAATGAATACGAGGGAGATAAATCCGGAAGTAAAAGATCGAGAGAGAGAGAGAGAGAGAGAGAGAGAGAGAGAGAGAGAGAGAGAGAGAGAGAGAGAGAGAGAGAGAGAGAGAGAGAGAGAGAGAGAGAGAGAGAGAGAGAGAGAGAGAGAGAGAGAGAGAGAGAGAGAGGTAGTGGGTTAGAGGGAGGCAGATAGAGTGACAGAGGAATACATAGATGGCCATAGTCAGAAGCTGCAGAATGAGCTGCCTGTTTGGGACGCAGTGAGGCGTGAAGAGGTTATTGTGAGCGGCAGCATTCAGGGCCAGAGACCACCCCTTCCACCCCCCCCCCCCCCCCCCCCCCCACCAATCCACCCCAACCAACAGCTCCCCCCCCACCCATCCACCACAACAATCACATCCCCTCCAGGCCCCCCCCCCCCCCCCCCCGGACACCACCCCAATCCCACCCCACCAACCCCTCTCGATAGAAGGCCGTAGAGCTTTCGGGGTACCTCCACAGTGTCCTTTGATTGTGTGTGTGTGTGTGTGTGTGTGTGTGTGTGTGTGTGTGTGTGTGTGTGTGTGTGTGTGTGTGTGTGTGTGTGTGTGTGTGTGTGTGTGTGTGTGTGTGTGTGTGTGTGTGTGTGTGAGGGAGTTGAAACACAGGACCAGTCGGTCGGCTGAAGTTGAACCGTCGTTCTCCCTGACTCGCAATAACAATTTTGTCAGTAATCAGAAAAAACAAATGGTGTAGTCGCAAGACGAAACCTCGTACATCTTAAAACAACATGGACGCCCCTCGGGGGTCATTTATCAATCAAGGGCTAAAAAAAATATGTCCAATTAAAAAACAAACAGTTCAGGGTGAACGAAATGACCATGGAAGCACTACAGGCGACCCTGTAGCAGGTTTTCAGCCCAGCCTGTCTTCGGGTGTTCAGTGGAGATTCGAGTGGTGGCAGATGGCCTCAAAGGCAGCAGCTCACACCCGGGCTGCTCACAGGTTCAGGAGATTTCACTGAGGTGTGTTTCCGATGTCTTTTCCTTTCAACAGCGTTGCGGCTCCTTATTCTGCCAGTCCTACTCAACGTCGACGTAGTGTTGGCGTTGAACTGTGACTGTGTGCGCACGCGCGCGTGTGTGCGCCTGCCCGAGAGTGTGAGTGTGTGTGTGCGCTTGGGTGCTCGGTGTGTTTGTGAGTGCTCGTTGGTGTGTTTGTCTGTGCGCGTGGGTGTGTGTGTTCAAATGTGCGCTCGTGCAAGTGCCCGTGTGTGTGTGTGTCCCTGTGTGCGCGTGCGTGAAAAGTGTGCGTGCCAGTGTGATACAGAGTGGGAGCCTGATTGTGGCAGAGGCTCTGTTTGTCCTCTCTGTGCCTTCCCTGCTGTACCATCCCCTGTTGCAGAGCAGTGTGCTGCTACACGCACCGCCATGCCTGTCCGACCGGCACACAGATGGCCCAAGGACTACTAAGGATTTTCTCTTCCTCCACCTTCTCTTCTCTGTAGCCTGTCCCACTCTGGTCCTCATTTACCACCCCCCCTCCCCCGCATCTCTCTGTGAAGCTCTGCAAAATGTGTCAATCTTTCCCCCCCCTCACACGCGACATTGCAACTGTTGCAGCATTAACCGGGAGGGAACACAGGGAAACAATGACTTGGCAGCGCAGATACGATCTTCCATGACATCCTGTCCTCGCTTGACAGCGTCGTTACGTTCGTGCTATGAATATGAATGCCCAGCCATCCCCGTCAGGAATCCACCGCAATCTACACAAGCCTACTACTACGTTGCTCAGGGATTCATTCAGAATTCCCGCGCCTTCGTGAAATCCTTTGAAGTCTTCGCATATCTGTGTGTGTTTTAGAATGGATCGCAGCCCTCGCCACATCATTGGGATGGGAGTCTGTTTGTTCTGCTGCATATTATGCTGCCTGTGGGCGCCTTGAAAGCCAGGTGTGGGGTTGTTGAAGGCTTGGAGAGGGGGGGGGGGGGGGGGGGGGGGAGGGGGAGTGTAGGGCAAGGCCAAGCCCATCTCCGCTGATCGCTATAAACATTGTGCGGTGCTCCCACAGACTATAGATGGTGGAATTTATATTCAAGCCCCGACTCACCTTTGCCTCGTGAAATCCTAATGAGGGTGCTCCACCTGGAGAGCGAAATAGATGGAGGAAGAGACCGAAAAATCAGGGCACGTACGCTCCCGAACGCACGCACGCACACACACGCGCAGGCACATATATGCCTGCCTATGAGGCATGAACGCGCCTTATCTCTGTCTGAGATATGGTTGCTAGGTGATGTCAAGGATTTTTTGTTACAAATGTTGCTAGCAAGTGACCTTACGCACACGATCATCCCTCCGCGAAAAGCTGTTGAAAGAGGATGGAGAATCCTTCGGTACATGCTTCTGCACCAGTCAACGCTGCCTATCTGCTGCTGCCATGATCATCCATCATCGTCAGGTTCCACACACACAGCCTCATAGTAGCACTCCCATTCCTGTAGAGGGACATGGTAGCATTCCCAGTATGGTAGCACTCCCATTCGTGTAGAGGGACATGGTAGCATTCCCAGCATGGTAGCATTCCCAGCCCTGTAGATGGACATGGTAGCGTTTCCAACCCTGCAGATGGAGATGGTAGCATTCACAGCATGGTAGCATTCCCAGACCTGTAGATGGACATGGTAGCATTCCCAGTATGGTAGCGTTCCCCAGCCCTGTAGAAGGACATGGTAGCATTCCCCAGCACTGTAGAATGACTCCTGCAAGGGCTGGCCCAGTCCCTCAGTCAGTCAGTCATACATTCAGTCATTCAGTCAGTCATTCAGTCAGTAAGTCAGTCAGTCAGTCCGGGCCCTGATGCAGTCCTCCAGGACCACTTCCTACGGATGGCTGAGTGGTGGAGTTGGCTGAAAAAAACCCTGCAGGCTCCAGCGTGGCTTCATGGGCCTATTAGGGCCACTCTCTGCAGCAGCAGCAGCAGATACTTGTGTTGCATTAGGGCCAGGGCCCGGGTTCGATCTCCAGCCAAAGATAGACCCTGCCGCAGATGTTACGATGGATGTTATGGCGGAAGCCAGGCGGACTGTTAGTGTTAAATAGGAGCCGTGTTTCCACTGGAATCGCAGTTTGACAAATGAGGGGTGATGTTGCCGGCAGTGGGGAGCAGTGGTTGTTTTGGGGGGGGCCATTATTCCTGACGGAGGCAGACGGCAGGATCTCTGCAGAGATAGAACACTTAGCCTCAGCAGATTTATACTCCGGCACAGGCACGTCGCCCGGATCCCTCAAAGTGAGCGCCATAAAAAGTGAAGGGCGTTTTTTTTTAGTTTTGGGAAACTTGTCGATTGAGTTGTCGTGTTTACTCTTACTTGGCGTCGGCGTTGTGTTGACAGTGCAGCAGTGGGAAAAAGATGGACAATTAAAAGAAAGTGTCGCTTTTCGTCGGTGGATAGTAAATAAATGATCATTTCAAACATGGACCCAAGAGACAGAGTATACTAAACATGTTTTTTTTTTTTTTACTTTGGCTTCGTTCCAGCTGGCTGCCTACATAACAGAAACAGAAACTAACCGCGATATTATTAAATGTTCAATCTCTCGTTTCACGACGTGTCCTGTAAATTAAATTGGGTCATCCACATTACCATAAATCCCGTCAATTCACTGGTGTAGTATCACAGACTGCCTAGCCCAGCCACAGAACCATATTAAATCAAGTTTATTTTTATTCAGATGGGAAGCAAATCTGCAATACTCAGCGATGTTGTTGAGTTTGGAGAAAGATTCAGATCACTTTACTCAGGGCTGGCTTTTGTGAAATGTTGCTCTCTGTTGTGTGTGTTGAGTTTAGCATATGAACACATGACTTGTGAAGAGGGGAGGCCTTAGCTACAGCAGGCCTCATAGAAGCTCATTCACGCCCTGCCAAAGAGGGAATATTTGAACACTGTGCCCTCCTTTTATATTCATATTTAAATACAAACACGTTGAAGTCTGGCTTTTTGCATCTCATTGAGATCCCTATTGCTTTCCTACAGACATAATCAATTGTTCAAAAGTCTATATTTAAATATGGTCACTTGTTGTGGCATTAAAAATATATATATCTTATTGCTTTTATGTCGCTTATTTTGGATTTTAGGAGAGGTTCATTTTGTTGTTGTCAATTCCTTTAAAAAAAGAAGAAGGAAGAAATGTATATTTTCTCACAGTATGAAAGACCATTGTGTGGATCCTCTCTGTCTTAGATTGGACGCTGGGTCCTTTTAGGAAGCACTGGGCTGGAAATGATTTGTATTCACCTGCCTCCACTGAATGGAGCTGAGGAGGGGCTGAGGGGATAGAGTGAGATAGAGACAAAGAGAGCAAGAGAGAGAGAGAGAGAGAGAGAGAGTGAGAGGAAGATAGACAGCCACTAGCCACATTTTTTTTCTTATATTGTCCGGTATATGATGATATTAAATGGTACTGACATTCAAACACATTTGTTATCCAACCAGATTGTTACATAACTTTTGTTTCTTACACAAACTACAAATAGAACGTTGTACACTTGTCCTACAAAACAAACAAAAATCGACAGTATATTTAAAAGCCAGGGTTCTGTAGTTATTCCCGATTTTATGAAGCATAGCTGGTCAATTCCCACGATGGTTTGGTGTTAAACAAACCGACAGCAAACTAATCCTCCAAAAGCCCAATAGAATGCATCAATAAATCTAATTTCCTGGTCTTTCCAGTCTCCCTGTGTTTTTCCTTTTGCATAAAGCGCTTTCTCTTCTTCTCCCTCTCCCTCTCCCTCTCTCTCTCTCTCTCTCTCTCCTTCCTCATGGTCTCTCTCTCTCTCTCTCTCTCTCTCTCTCTCTCTCTCTCTCTCTCTACCGGGGAGCGGGGATTCTTCTCTCAGCAATCACAAAGAAGACAAAGTGGGCCCGGGACGGGGAGTAATGAGGAACTCCTCTCTTACAGTGTTACATATGGAGGAGCCACGGTGTGGGGAGGCCTGCTGGTCACAATGGAGGGTTTTGGAGAGGTCCGGAGCTCCACCAGAGACCTCCACCACCACCACCACCACCACCACCACCACCACCACCTTTTGATTGAGTTTCCCCAGCGTTAGGATCCAGTGTTATCGGAGGGACTCATTCTGTGTGATGGTGGGGCTGATGATGGTGGTGGGTAGGGTAGAGGTTCAAAGTGGGGGTGAGGAGGACCCTCCTCCATGCTGACCTTTTTACACAGACAGGTGGAGTGAAGTGGAGCGGGGTTGGGGTGGTGGTGGTGGCGGTGGTGGGGGCTGAGCTTTTGTGATGCCGTGTGTGTGTGTGTGTGTGTGTGTGTGTGTGTGTGAAGGCGGAGGCGGCCCTTAATAACACTAGCTCTACCGGTGGCCAGGACTCCACCTGCCAGGGTTTGTTTGGATTCTCTCCTTACACGCTGCTTTCCCACGGGGGTGAATCGGACGCGGCGGTAACACGGGTTAATAACACATTGTTCCCCGGGTTGCTCTTACGCTGCAGATACACAACCAGGCATCTGATGTTGTCGGCAGATTTCAACCCGACTGAATGGCACCACAACAATGCGCCCGGGCGGGTTTCAATGACCCCCTTTCGGATCTCCGGCCCATATCAGCACAATGCAAATTTCACTGAAAGCACGTCCATTGGAAAGTGCAGCAGGGAGGACGGCACCAGAAAGCTCTGGTGTCGTTAACCGTCACGGGGAGCGTACACAGGGTGGGAGAGAACCTGTGTCTTGTGTGCTGCCACCACGCAGCAGAGCGAGTCCGTCAACACGGGGCACTGCTGTGCTGGGAGCTGGGGCTTTGTGTGTGTGTGTGTGTGTGTGTGTGTGTGTGTGTGTGTGTGTGTGTGTGTGTGTGTGTGTGTGTGTGTGTGTGTGTGTGTGTGTGTGTGTGTGTGTGTGTGTGTGTGTGTGCGTGCGTGCGCCCATGTGTGTGTGTGTGTGTGTGAGCCCGCCCGTGTGTGTGTATGCATGCGTGCATGTGCGTGTGTGTGTGTGCATGGCGTGCATGTGTTTGCATTATGCGTGTGCATGTGAACGATAATTTGAATGTGGAACCAATATGTAGCATTCTCTCTCACAGCAGACTCTTTTAGTCATAAGCCCTAAGCTTTAGGTAAACCTGACATCGTGGCCCCGTCTCCAGAAAGCTCTTCACACGGAGTAAGCCATCCGGTTGAGACATGCCGACCACGCTGAGATTCTAATCACGGCCCTTTTGTTGAGCTCCGCGGTGCACTTTTTCTTTTTCTTTTTTTTCTTATCCGGCGGGCCGAGCAGATGTTAGGCGTACAGTTTGTTTCTACAGCCTCGGGATGACAAATGGGCCCCAGCCACTTTGTCCGGCGGCGTCTCCTTATTATTTATTTTTTCTCTCTCTCTCTCTCTCTCTCTCCGTGTCCATGTGTCTGTGTTTGAGGAGAGGATTGACGTCTCTGTCGGCATGAGGATTGGGAGAACACTGCTTGATTGCCATGGATACAGAGTGCCCTTTTTTGGAGTGCAATTTCTCTCTCTCGGTCTCTCGGTCTCTCGGTCTCTCTGCCTCTCTCTTCTCGACTGAAATGAGTTCAAGTGGAATCTGTGCAGCCGGTGAACTTTTTCCCCCACTTAATGTTACAGAATAGGCTATATTTAGACATTTTGTTCCTTTTATGATTGTGTTTTTGGACAGGATGTGCTAATAAATTAACTGTATACGTGTAGTCATAGGGGCGGTTTTGCTTGGCTTTTAAATGTGACGTTCAGGATTTTTTAACATGGACCCCATTTGCCGGTCTAAAATCCTAATCCGGAAAATAATTTTTGGAATTGGTCTGTAGTTAAGCGAAAAGGTTGCAGTCGTAATCCACAAAAAAGGGCTGCAACGTAATCCTGTGAGCCAATAATGTCCCGGCGATGGATCTCCTCCAAAAATGCTCGATCTGCCCAGGCTCAGATTATATTCTCACATTATAACAGAATCCCTACAGAGAAATATGTTTTCTTTCTTTACATTTTGCCTACTCCGGTCTGTTTGTTATTGTGACAGACCGAGTCTCGCTCAAGGACAAATCCTGCCCGAGTTGCTGCAGAGAAAGGTGGAAATATCGGTGAGAGCTGGAGTGAGGAGAGGCTGTTGTGTAGGACTACAGAAAGGATAGCTTAGTGTTATCCAAAGGATTTGGATGATGGAGAGAGTTGGAGATTCTAATGACGATAGGGACATTTCCTGGAACAAGGCAACAGCTACACTCTCACGAGAGTGCACGAGTTCTGCTGGACACAATGCCAGTCAAGACTGTATCAAGCAAGTTAAAGAATAAAGTTCTATATCTCTATACAGGGATACTTTCTTCAATGTTAATGATCGTAAAATAGCGTCCATGTCGAAAGATCTCATTGAACAAGTCGGTAAGTGCAGCAAATGGCTCTTAGTGTGGAAGCCTCCCACTCGCCTTCTCCCTTTGCAGACCGTAATGACTGGCAGCTCTGCAGAGACAGGCCTCACCTTCCAACATAACCCCAAGTGTCTAGCCATAAACTGTCTTGGTTGAAAGGACTCTCCTCCGTTCTATACACTATAGCTCTGTGAGTCAGCCAGGGTACACACACACACAGATGCTCAGGGAACGAGTTGGTTTTTAGGGGGTAATGGCAGCACATTGTTTCATGTAATTCAGTAGTTACTGTGCCAGTACTAGATCGTATTAAATGAAGGTCAAGGTCAAATCCTCTGTATGCCTTTAAATGCTTGCTCTATCTCAGCCTTGGGCTGCTTTGAATGAATTCCCCCATTAATATCCGCACTGACTTAATTCTTCAGTAATGAGATACTCTGAGTGCACTATTATCTTTTCGAGCGACTTAATAACATTTTAACATTGTGGGTCGTTGTTTGGTATCTCGAATTCCACTCCTGCAAGTTAACAACCTGCTAAAAATAGCGACTGGGGAAGAGTTCCCACACAGTGCATAATCAAACGTGGACCCTGTCCGAAACGACCGCTGTTGACATGTAAGTAAGCTGCCCGAGACAGGTGTCTGGTCTCGGTTGAGGGTGAAATGGCTTGATTCTGCTCGGTTCAGGGTGAACCGGGAAGGAATTTCCACCCTAGCGCTTTCATCTCCGGCATCGTTTAGCGGAGAGCGGCTCCTCGTCTGAATGCTAATGAGCGGAGCCTCTTCAGAACTAGCGGCGCCCGCAGTGATTAGCATGTCGGTGAAGGGGGGGACAGTGAGTGAATCCCACAGTGTTGGGCGGCGGGGGGGGGGGGGGGGGGGGAGAAGGAGAGCCACCTTGGTGAATGCCAATGTGCGGTGTTGCTGTGTGAAGAGAAAGTGACCGGACACACTGCCCTCGCGTCGTGTGTACATGTGAGAACACGCTGACAGACTTGAGAGTCTTAATGATCTGTTGCCAATGCAGCGCAATTTAGATGGTGTTGTCATCCAACGGCTGTGTGGTATTACTGTAATGTGTATAAGGAAGACTATCGGCGTTTGGTAGTGTTTAGCATTCTGATGTAAATGCAATTTTGCATGAATTGTGATCTGAATGTGTGCCTTACAAAAATGCAACAAGGTGGTTGTGATTTTGGCTCTGGCCAAATCAGTATTTATCTTACCAAGCAACGAGGGAGAGGATACAAATAGCATGTTGATTGTGTAGCAGATGAATAATACATGGCTCTTATTGTGTGCCTTTGCAACGCGCAGATGAAGGGCTGTTCTTTAGGGACAGGGTTCCCAAACAACAGGACCTCGATTCATATGTTAACCACACCAATTATTTGCATACCACCCCCCCCACCCCCACAATTATAAAAGCTAATGAGAGGATTATGGGAAACGTACGGTGAAGCCAGCATGAGGAATGTCTATTGTGACCGCAGGGATGAGGCCTTCCCGAGTTGTCCAACTTTTCCAAACGTCAAATGTGCCTGATCTGATCCCTGATTCTTCCAGTTCATTAAAAGCACCCGCCACGTGAACACTTACTTCTGAACTTTGAAACCATACTTAATAGAAACCAATGCCTAATGCTGGCGAATGTTTATTAAGCGTTTTTTTTAAAACCCGTTTTTATTTAATCCTTTTGCTTCCATTAATGGTTAACGGTACCATTTTCCTGTCTAAACACCCCCCAACCCCGGCCACATCTTCGACTTTCCAAGCAGAGCTACGCCCCGGGCTTCCATCCTCATCATTGCCCTCTGATGTTGAACCTCTCAGCCAACCGGTCCAAACCCCCCCCCACCCCCCCCCCCCCCCCTCTTCCCAATCGTTAAGTCCTCCAACTGTGTAACGATCCCACTTCCCGACAGGCTTCCAGCCCACGGACCCCTGTCCCGAACCAGAGGTGGTAGCACCACGTATCCCATCTCTCCTAAGGAAGCATCCCCCCTCCCAACTCCCCCTTCCACTCTATTAGGGGTGCTAAGCCATTCTCATCACTGCCTTCCACATATTCAATCTTCAGGGGGGGTCACTTCTGTTGCACCGGGGGCTCACAGAACACTGATTGTAGGCACCATCAATGGCGGCGATTATAGCGGTTAATTAGGGGTTTTGTGGCCTAAAAAAACAACCCTGCCTGCCCTTTCATCACGTTTGTGCCTTGCATTACTGATGCAAGCCGCGATCAGGGCTGCGCTGTTACATCACCGTTGTCTCACATGGTGCTGAATCGACCGATGCTGCAAGTTAAACGAAACGAAGGGGTAAAGTATTTCCCCTCCAACCGGGGAGTACTCTTTTACTACCGCGAGGAGGTTTCATTCTCACTCCCCGTCATCTCCGTCTGTGCTGAGACACGCAACGCCCCTCACGTTCCGGGATCGCGTGTGTGTGTGTGTGTGTGTGTGTGTGTGTGTGTGTGTATGTGTGTGTGTGTGTGTATGTGTGTGTGTGTGCGCACCGCGCGTGCAGCACCTTTGACACGAGAATAAAACCAATTAGTTTAGGGATGGGGAAGTAGTTGGCCAAGGGAAAATGACAATGGGTTAATTGAAGAGGCCGGCTGAATGAGGGGCCGGACAGCTCTGTGCTGCTTTTACATTCAAGGCTTTCTTTCAAAATAACCAGAAAGTGTGAGAGAGAGAGAGAGAGAGAGAGAGAGAGAGAGAGAGAGAATTAGAAAGAGAGAGACTGAAAGAAAAGCCAGTCCAGTGTAAGGTGGTCCGATATAGTACCGGACCGTAATTACTGTCACAGCTTTACACTCGGCCGCCAGGGAATGATTTGCACACATATTAGTTACAATAATAAGATGTCAAGGTGTTGAACTTCACCAGTATGCCGTGGCATTTCAAGCACTCAACTAGGGCATGTTTATCTGCTGCGTCTCCCACGCAGGGGAGATGTTTGGACATGTAAAATTACGCTTGTTGATTTCTTTTCTAACTTCTGAAACGGGTAAACACTTTGATTGGATTGTTTGTCTGATCGGAATAAAGTGTGGTTAAACTTTCCTCAAGTCGGCGTTGTAGCAAACCCCGATAAACAAGGACGCGGAAAGCAGAATAATAGATACAGCTGTTGTAATATACTGTGATGGAAATGGTTTGTTCATCGACTGCTGCCGCCCTTCAGGAAGCAATTGCTTTCTCCTCATCCGCACAAATCATTGGAGTATTGAAGGAGCGAGTCACATGGTGTACCTGCTTACGATAAACGATAAATGTTTGGTAACCTTGTCATCTTGTCATATTGATGTGTAGCACATTCTCATTAGATGGTCAAACCATAAACTTCATCTGTCTTCTGGTTTGGTAAATGGCTATATTGGTAATATTGTTTTATTTTAGATTCCCCCTCCATCCAACCCGATCTACAACATTTAACTGGAAGGCATACATCATGCGCAGGCCTGGGGCCGGGGCCAGTCATGTTCCTCTGGCCCCCGAGGGACCCCCACTGAGAGGGGCTGAAGGGGGGGCTGCCTCACTTCAAATACACTACTGCACCCCACTGCCCGGGGCATCATTATTAATAATACGGGCATCAAACACGCACGTGCGTGTGCACACACGCTCAAAGGCACACACAGGCATGCACGCACACACACACATGCATGCGTGCGCACACATACTCGCTCACGCGTGCATGCAAGCACACATCACACGTACGTATACCCTCTTTCACCCTCAATTTCACTCTCTTGCACACACACACGCACATTCAGCGGCGCACTTGAACACTCTCACGTCCACACGTTCAGAGTCTGTGGACGTTTGGATGTGAGAATGTGTGTATGTGGCGCAGACACACACTCCACACATCCACAGACACGCACTCTCACGTCCACACATCCACAGAAACGCACTCTCGCATCCACACCCGCTGACCAGCTGTGGAGTTGTGCTGAGTGGGACGCAACACCTCATTAATTTGGGAAATGAATCCTGAATGAAGCCCTGGCTCGCTTCCAGATAAGAATCCCTTGGCTGTCGGGGATCCACCATAAAATGTATAATTAACACATTTATTCTCTCACCGTCACGCTCTGTCCTCTCCCTCGCGTACACTCGATGGTGCGCATTGTCCGACCCGTGCTACACTAAATGGTTTAACTTCACGCATTATAGCCGCCACGGCGGTAATGAGTTATCTTGAATTGCTTTGGGAAAAAAATATCATCTTAATGGCAATATTTGACGTTTTCAAGAAACGGGGGGGGGGGTTGAATACATGATTACAGTGAGTCCTCCTATATATTAAGGGACCAACGGTGATGCCAACGCGTCCGAAGGCGGCGGGATTGATCTGCGTGTGACCGCTCGGCACCCCCTGCTTGCAATCTACAAATTAAATTGATGAAGTCGCCCCCACAGATCGCGCTGTGTCAAAGCCCCAGGACTTGAGCTGCCTGATGGGTTACACGGCATGGGCTGATTGGCTGCCCCAGGCGGGTGCCCCCCCTCACCCCCTGAGAGAGAACGCCATGGCCCAGGGGCAGTAGACATCACCCCCGGTCCCCTTTCTCTAGAGCTGCTGCTGAATCACAGCTCGCATCAGGCAGCGCTCACCAATATATACAGGCTCCCCAACGGATGTCCGGGGACCAGTGGCTGCCTTGTTGCCTGCCTTGCTTACTCCCCCCCCTTCCCTTCCCCGTCTCACCCTCCCCCAAGTTGACATTGAAGTCCCAGAGCCCCGATTAAAGGTCCACCATGCCCAGCACACAGCACTGGTCCCAGTACAGCCCTGCTCCAGCCCTCCTCCAACAGTCCAGAAGAGTGCAGACTACGGAAAGGGTCCAGGATCATTTTTAACATGCTTTATTTAACACGCCATCAAGCAATTGTTATTATTCTGACAATTACGTTGCTGTTCTGTTCGCGTGTGTTTTTAAGGGGAATTCACCCCAGGTTTCCCGAGGTAGCTGTGACCTTTTCATTCTGTATGCCGGTGTGGATGTCTGTCGTAAGATGTGCACTCAACGGCTAGATAAGGTCGTAATTTGCATGACAGACAAATGGCACCTTGATTTGTGTTCCCCGTTATTATACAGCAGCAAACTTCCATGCGAGAAATGATGGTGTACAATTATTTGTTTGTTCTCTACAGGCAAGAAGCTTTCGCTGCCTGGCCAAATTGACCCATCAAAACGTACTTCCGGCGTCTGGTCGTTCACAAGTAGCACTTATTCTTTTTCATGTAAAAAACATGTTTCATGTGTATATCACATCATCATCTCTTTTATAAGGTCAAGAATTTCACAATATCAGAAAGGAAGTGAAGCATCGCTTCTATACAGACACTCTTTCTTCTACACCCCTCCCTTACTTGGGACATGATGTCCTCCTAGGCTGAAATCTGTCCCTCCGAACTCACAGAGGACACGTCTTATTACCACAGCCACCGTGCTGGCATTCAGCTAATGGCCTCCAATCTTTTGGTCCCCTAATGCGGCCTCATTCCGGATCGGTCCACCGGGGGGGGATGGGTGGGGGGACGGGGGGGGCGGGGGTCAGTCAATCAGTCAGTCAATCAGACAGGCAGAGAGATTGGAGAGCCAGAGTGAGAGATGGGAGGGGACAGATAAGTCCCGTCCGCCCGGATATGTCATTCAAAGGCTGACGTGATCAATATGAGGGGGCATGGGGGGGGGGGGGGCCCTTTGGGGTATGTGGCCCTGCAAGGTGATTAGCAGCACTAAGTGAGGTCGCTTGGTCCCCCGTCGACCCTGGTTAATATAGGATTTCTATGGTTGGGGGGGCCTCCATCCCGCTAGATCAAAAAGATAGTTTTTCCAGCTAACTGCACTGCATGTGGAACAGCATTGATCCATGACTAGGGGCCATCTGTACTCTGTAGCGCTCTCTCTCTCTCTCTCTCTCTCTCTCTCTCTCTCTCTCTCTCTCTCTCTCTCTCTCTCTCTCTCTCTCTCTCTCTCTCTCTCTCTCTCTCTCTCTCTCTGTCCCCCTCTCCCTCTGTGCCTCTGTCTTTCTTTCATTTCAGCGATGAGGAGTTGTTGTGTCTCTCGCTCTCTCTTTCTCTTCCGTCCTTGTCCGTCAGTATGCTGCTGAATAGGACTCATAACAAACGTGGTATTGTCCGTCGTGATTGATCATCATGGATACTCCATGTTGCATGCAAGCCAATACTTTGGCTCTCTATGTATTTGTTCTTCTCTCCCCCTTTGTCGCAACACCATTCTATACCGCTATTCTGTGTTTTGAAATAGCGCTGGTTATTTTTATGAAAGGTGAATTAACTTAGAAGGATGGCGGTTTGTTTGTGTATCTGTATTCTGTTGTTTTTGGAATCGGAATCAGATTCTGATTTCTTTTATTTTTCCCAAGTGACTTGGGGAGAGTGGGGAATATAAGTCATAAAGCAACACGATATGAGAAAAAGTACGCACAAAATATGGACGAGGAAGAAGTAAAACCATACATGAATCAACAATATTTAGACACTAAGTTATTAAGAACTATAAATTACGATGCAATGAGAGGGTTAGAGCAGGCTGTGAAAACAGTATGGGGCATGTGCACTTTAATTAGAATTAATATAATAAATAGCGCTAAATATTTATCTTGTATAATCTTCCCTGCATGTTGTGCAGTAAATTGCATACATGTTAATTTTTTGCAAACGGCAAGGTGTTTATATTGAAGTTGTGAGTCTCTCTCTCTCTCTCTCTCTCACTCTCACTCTCACTCTCACTCTCACTCTCACACTCACTCTCACACTCACTCTCACTCTCTCTCCCTCCCTCTCTCCCCCTCTCTTCTCCTCAATATTAATTGATTGTATTACTTAACTCTATGCCTGCATGTAGTGCGGTAAATTGTATCCATGTAAGTTTTTGCACACTGCAAAGGAATTCTATATTCAAGTTTTGACTCTCTCTCTCTCTCCACCCCTCTCTCCCCCTCTCTCCCCCTCTCTCCCCGTGCAGTGTTGAACGTGCAGCAGCGTGTGTCTTCAGACCTCAGTGAGGTACAGAGCTGAGCCAAGGGGACTGAACTGCTGCGTCCGGGGGGGGTGGGGGCCTAAACGTCACACAGCTGCCATGGAGAGGAGAGGAAGGATGGGTTTAGCTGCACCACCAACATCCTCACCACCATCTTCATCATCATCATCACCGTTGCTGGTCCTACTGGTCCTGTCACTACTGGGAACCCTGGTCACAACACTGGAGGTCCCTCTAGACCGTAAGCATACAGCTCCCTGCTAAAGACGACCAGTGTAGGAAGTCTACTCATTGGGGTTTGATATCATTGAGTGAATATGATTTTAAAGGAGTATAAAGTAGATCGTAAAT
>NC_044056.1:7681039-7703539 GCF_902167405.1 Gadus morhua | reverse complement strand
AGCAAAGGGTGTCTCTGTTTGTGTTTGTGTGTGGCTGCCTTCCTGCCGGCCTGCGTGCCTGCCTGCCTGCCTGCGTGTGTGCGCGTGTGCTTGTGTGCGTGCCTCTGTGTGTGTGTGTGTGTGTGTGTGTTTAAAAACAGAAGCCCCAGCGGACGACAGGAAGCCCACCTTCCTCATCCCGTCCGGTGCGTCCAGCACTCAGCTGGTCCTGCGGGGGCAGGTCCTGGAGCTGGAGTGTATCGCCGAGGGCCTGTGAGTGAGACAAATATATGCATGTATTCACCTCCATGCCCACGCGCATGGGTCAATCCTGTTTATGTGTCCGCTCTCTGTTTACACCCACTGTTTTGTGTCCCTGCTTCTCGCCTTTCCGTCCTTCCCCCTTCCCCTCTCTCCCTGCCTCCCCTCATTACCACCCTCATTCCTTTACTCCCTTCCTCCCTCTCTCCCTCCCTCCCTCCCTCCCTCATTCCATCCCTTGCCTCACTCCTCCATCCCTTGCCTTTCTGCCTCCCTTTCTCCCTCCCTCCCTCCCCCCCACTCCTCCTGCCTCCTTTTCTCCCTCCCTCCCTCCCTCCCTCCCCCCTACTCCTCCCCCTCCTCCCCCTCCCTCCCTTCCCTCCCTCCCTTCCCTCCCTTCCTCCCTCCCTCCCTCCCTCCCTTCCCTCCCTCCCTCCCTCCCTCCCTCCCTCCCTCCCTCCCTCCCTCCCTTCCCTCCTCCTCCTCTCCTCTCCTCTTGGACCCTGGCTGCAGGCCCACTCCCCAGGTGTCGTGGACCAAAGTGGGCGGAGATCTCCCGACCAAGCGCACCTCCTTCCTGCACCACCAGAAGACGATGTCCATCGTCAACGTGTCCGAGTCGGACGCCGGGGAGTACCGCTGCTCCGCCAAGAACCAGCTGGGCTCCGCCCACCACAACATCCGGGTCACCGTCAGAGGTGGGTGACGTGGTGGAGCGCGCACACGCACGCGGGAGAAGAGCACCTGCCCCGTGCGTGTCTCTAGTTCTCGCTCTCTCTCGGTCCCGCACTCTCTCTTGCTCTCTCTCTCTCTCTCTCTCTCTCTCTCTCTCTCTCTCTCTCTCTCTCTCTCTCTCTCTCTCTCTCTCTCTCTCTCTCTCTCTCTCTCTCTCTCTCTCTCTCTCTCTCTCTCTCTCTCTCTCTCTCTCTCTCTCTCTCTCTCTCTCTCTCTGGGTATCTGTTACCTCACACTTGTTCACTCCAAAGTCAGTCTCTCTCCCTCTTTCCCATCTCCTTCTCTCTGTCTCTCCCTCTCTTTGTCTCTCCCTCTCCATTTCTCTCTCCCTCCATCTTTCTCTTCTCTCTCTCTCTCTCTCTCTCTCTCTCTCTCTCTCTCTCTCTCTCTGTCTCTCTCTCTCTCTCTCTCTCTCTCTCTGTGTCTCTCCCTCCATCTTATTCCATCTCTGTCTGTCTCTGTCTCTCTCTCTCTCTCTCTCTCTCTCTCTCTCTCTCTCTCTCTCTCTCTCTCTCTCTCTCTCTCTCTCTCTCTCTCTTTCTCTCTCTCTCCCTGTCTCTCTCTCTGTCTCTGTCTGTCTCTCTCTCTCTCTCTCTCTCTGTCTCTGTCTCTCTCTCTCTCTCTCTCTCTCTCTCTCTCTTCCTGTCTCTCTCTCTGTCTCTGTCTCTCTCTCTCTCCCTGTCTCTCTCTCTCTCGGTCTCTGTCTCTCTCTCTCTCTGTCTCTCTCTCTGTCTCTCTCTCTCTCTTCACCCACTGTGTAATTGATTTATGCGCGGGGCAGACAGCAGGGCTCTGTAGCGTGTTCTGTATGATTAATTCTCCCACTCTCCACCTGCCGCCGCCGCCGCCGCCGTGCTGCGCCCTGCTTCCAGCTGCTCCATACTGGATCAGCGGCCCGCCTCGTAACCTGGTGCTGGCTCCCAGGGAGACCGGGGTGCTCACCTGCCGAGCCAGCGGCACCCCCAAGCCCTCCATCGCCTGGTCCATGAACGGCATCCCCGTGGAGAGTAAGTGAACCCACCTGTTCAACACAACCTCCCCCTCTCCCCCCTACTCTCCTCCCGTCCCCTTCTCCCTCCCCCTCCCCCTCTCCCTCTCCCCCCTACTCTCCTCCTGTCCCCTTCTCCCTCCCTCTCCCCCTCTCCCTCCTACTCTCCTCCCATCCCCTTCTGCCTCTCCTCTACCCTTCTCTCTTCTCTCACCTCCTCTCCCCCTCTCCCCCTCATCTACCCTTCTCTCTTCCCTCTCCCCCTCTCCCCCTCTCCCCCCCCCAAAAAATATCTTTGCTTGTCAGAACGTCAGCTTCGACATGTTTTTATACCAGTTATGTAGATATATTTTTGGTGTATTTAGTAGTTATTTTCATATTCTTATTTGTATAGAATTTCTATTATTAAAAATAAAATAAAAATTGTCACTCTTTTACAACTATATTGCTGTGGCTGTCCTGTATTTTTGCCTTTGACGCCCACATTTTCTGTCTCAAGGATTCCTCGTACCTAACTTAACTAACATCATACAACTCCCCCTTCTCCTCCTTCTCCCCCTTCTCCTCCTTCTCCCCCTTCTCCCCCTTCTCCTCCTTCTCCCCCTTCTCCCCCTTCTCCCCCTTCTCCTCCTCCTCCTCCTTCTCCCCCTTCTCCCCCTTCTCCCCCTCCTCCTCCTTCTCCCCCTTCTCCTTCTCCTCCTTCTCCCCCTCCTCCTCCTTCTTCTCCTCCTCCTCCTCCTCCTCCTCCTTCTCCCCCTTCTCCCCCTTCTCCTCCTTCTCCCCCTCCTCCCCCTTCTCCCCCTTCTCCTTCTCCTCCTCTTTCTCCTCCTTCTCCCCCTTCTCCCCCTTCTCCTCCTTCTCTTCCTCTCTCCTCCACCCTCCTCCTCGTCCGCCCAGACTCCATCGACGACGACCCCAGCCGGCGGGTGGAGGACGACTCGGTCATCTTCACCGAGGTGCAGCCGGGCGCCAGCGCCGTGTACCAGTGCAACGTGTCCAACGAGTACGGCTACCTGCTGGCCAACGCCTTCGTCAACGTGCTCTGTGAGTCGGGGCTCCGGGAAAGCACAGAGGGACCCATCCCCTCACAAACATACACTTCTCCCTCCCTGCTCCCTGGCTCTGATGGCTCTTCAAGAAAATATTACTTAGCATTGCGTAGCGTCTTATCCTAGCTACCGTTGTTGTATTCGGGGACTGGGTTACAAAGCCATTGTAAATGCTTGGCACTTGTTTATACGATGATCTCTACTGTACCAACAGAGATATATCGTTGTTTGTACTTATTGCACTTATTGTAAATGTCTTTGGATAAAAGCATCTGCTAAATTTAGAAGACGCTTTGATCCAAAGATGCGATCAAGAGCATCATTTACGTGTAGGGCCTGCATGTAAATGATGCTCTTGATCGCATTGATTTTATGAGGTTGGGTGTGTCCGCAAAGCTGGGTGCTGTCTGTAAAAGGCTTGTGCTTGTCTCTCCCCCCCCCCCCCCCCCCCCCCCCCCCCCCAGCCGAGCCCCCCAGGGTGCTGACCCAGGCAGAGAAGGTGTACCAGGTGATCAGACACCACCGCGCCCTAATGGACTGCGCCTCCTTCGGCTCCCCCATCCCCAAGATCACGTGGTGAGTCTGCTGATATCAAACCACCTTAATATCAAAGAAACGTGATATCAAACCAACATCAAATACTGTCGCCCCGGCGGTATTTGAAACGGTGGACGTGCCGTAAGTCGACGGACGCGTCGATGTTTGCTTGTGTGTGCTTTATTCAGACTAAATGATAATCCTCTTCCAAGTTTGAATGTGTATATTTAAAGGAACAGTACGTGTTTTCTATTTGCATACATTTATGATTATTTATTTTGAGGAACTCTAATAACCATGTCCATTCGTTCTTGATATTAATTAATAGCATGCAGATCTACCCTCCTGTGCACTTTATAGGACTCTCTCGTTCCATTTCAAATTCACTGTTTTCACATACTCCCACACTTGCCTATTATGTCCGTCGAGGGTCTCGTATTTGTCTTTATTTAGTTTTATCACATCCATCTATTAATCTATTGTGTTAAGTCCCTCACAAGACCTTGTATGCAACTCCCATCACTGGTTCAGAGACTGGCCTACTGGTGTCGGGCTAACTCCCCTCCCACTGGTGCACAGACTCAGACTCCCCTGTCCTGCTTGACTTTCAGGTTCAAAGACGGCAGCTCCAGCACCCTGGACGGGGAGCCGTACGTGATCCACGACAACGGGACCCTGGAGCTCCACGTGGCGCAGGCCCTCTACAGTGGGAAGTACACCTGCGTGGCCCGCAACTCCCTGGGCACCTACGAGAACCACGTCTACCTGGAGGTCAAAGGTGAGCAACACAGACCTGTCTGTCGAAGCACATAGATTGTTTGTTAGCATGTAGCTCCCGATTAGCGTCCTACGGCAATCTTTGCCAACATATTACAAATATGTTGACAACTATCCAGGTTTTGCATTCAGGTTATACATTTCTAGTTGTATTAACTCTCGGTTGTTGTTTTCTTGTAGATATTTGCGAATTTTTGGTTTTTGTTATTTTGGTGCCTTCGGGGTAAACCTTGGATATATTTTTGCCCTTTTTTGTTTTGAGCAGCTCTGAATGCCCTCTTGTCTCTACAAACTTCCCCTTAGGTGTGTTGTACTCTGTGTCTGGTTTCCGATGTTGGAGAAATACGATCAGCCCGTATTACAATTGAACCCTAGCAACGAAATGATCTTCTGAAATGTAATCCGTGGCGAATCACCTCCGACCCCTTCTCCGCCAGATCCGACCCGCATCATGAGACAGCCCGAGTACAAGGTGGTGCAGAGGGGCATGTCGGCGGTGTTTGAGTGCAAGGTGACCCACGACCCCTCGCTTCTCCCCACCATGACCTGGCTTAAAGACAACGACGAGCTGCCCGACGATGAAAGGTCGGCTACCTTCCTGTGCTTCCCCGAGCAAATGCTCTTCTGTTGCAGCATCTTCAAACATACTTTATTCTTCACTGTGGTTTTAAAGAGTGCCTGACCGAACAGTGAAATATAGCAAATCGCTTATTTAACCGCTTGTTTCTGATTGGCTGAACTTGGGGCCGGTTCTCACTTTGTTTCAAACCCTTTCCTCGTTTTCTTGGAAATGTTTAATTACTTTTTACATTAATGTGGATGCACAGTTCCGATTTCATCACAATCAAAACGTTTACAATACTATAGCAGTATTGTTCTTCAAACATATTTCATTTAATTAATTCACTTTATTAATCCCAGAAGATAAATGCAGGATATTGGATATATTCCCTGTGTATCTGTAGAATTTCTACCCAACAGATCTGGACTGACCCTGTTGTCCCTATTTTGCTAACGTCCTTCCGGTTCAAACAGGTTCATCGTGGACTCGGACACCCTGACCATCGCGGAGGTGACGGAGGGTGATGAGGGCGTCTACACCTGCATCATGAACACCACCCTGGACCACGACTCGGCCAGCGCTGAGCTCTCTGTCGTCGGTACGTACCCCGACCCGCGCCCGCCCCCAGCTAGACCGGGAGGCTCTGTATACATATTCCTCCTCCAACAACTTCATGAATACTTTATTCCCTCCCGACAACTAACCTTCTCAGCCTCCGGTGAGCCGCTAAGTGTGTTTGTCCCCGTCTCGCTCACCTCCAGGATGTGTCTCCGAGCCTCATCAAGGTTAATTGCCTCCAGGCTCGGTCAGGGTTTCGGAGACTCTGAGCGGATCCGGGTTATTATCGCCGTGGATGAATATTTCATTGTTGTCTTCCTAGAAAAAACGGTTGACTATGACTAAACCCTTGTTCGCTTCCCATCCTTTGCACATTACGCCTTCCTGTGCGGTAGAGGCCGAGCCCACTCCTGCTGTTGTCTACGGTAAAGCGCCCGCGTCACGCGATGGGCATCCAGATGTGGCTGGGTGCCGGTTTGGTTGTCTAGACCTGTTGGTGATGGCATGGCACGGGATGGCATGGGATATGTATTGTAATGTCATGTGACTGTGATCAAGTGTTGGGCATTGTGTTTTATTTTGTCATTTTTGTCTTTGTTTCTGAACAGTGCAATTCATCATATTCATTGTAGTCTAACAAATTAATCATCTCACGTCTGATAGCAGACTAGCTCAAATCCGGGAGAATAGGGGAGTTTCACTTTCTTTTGCTTTTGTTTTGACCAATCGTGTTTCTGAAGCAAGGCTGACAGCAAACACAAACTCGGACTGCACTAGAAAACGGTTCCCTCTAAGGCTAAAGAGCTACAACCTCCTGTCCGTACAACTACGTTCTTAGAGAAAGGGTCTGGAAAGGTTTCAAATCAACAGTGTCGACTGGCCCACGTAGAAACAGACTTATTAAAAAACCCTTCTGAGGATTCATCCTCTCCCCCAGAAGTCGTGCTATAACATAGTTATACTGCTGGATCCCAGATATGAGAGACTAAATTATGATATGATTGAGCTGGCTGGCAGTTATTTTTGAGTTGCGTTTGGAATGTGAAGATTGACGTTTTTTTAAACCCAGCGTTTTACCATAATCGTCCCATCATATGAGATCATTTGAAAGTGATGATTCAGCTGATCTACCGAGCTCTCTGACTCACACCTCACCCCAGCTTCATCTCAGGGGACCATTTTGGAGATGTTTTCATATGCATGTGATACTTTGAAGTCAATTATTACATTCCCGATTACCATACCTTTACAGTCCGACTTGGCCGTTCTGGGAGTTCCAAACGTATAAAGCATGCGTGGAAGTAACTAGCCTGCACTCTGAGATGGTTGATGGTTGAACCACGGAGGTCCAGTTCTACGGGGTTAGGACCGATCAGAGACGTTCCGAGTTAACTGACGTACCCCTCCCACACCAGATTCCCCGCACTTTCCTTTTTTTTTGTGCGGGTCCATCCGTGGCATTGCATGATACTCGTAGTGCACCGTGTGTACGTGTGCTTGTGCTTTTTGGGAAGCTCCGTCTGAATGTGCGGGCTAGCCGGCTAAAGGTTTGGTTTGTTTGTGTTTCCTCTCCAGAGCGCCCGGATCCGCCCACGGATCTGGAGCTCACAGACAAGAAGGAGAGGAGCGTTCAGCTCACCTGGACGCCAGGAGATGAGAACAACTCCCCCATCGAGAGTACGCCTCCCCGCTGTGTGTGTGTGTGTGTGTGTGTGCGTGTGTGTGTGTGTGTGTGTGTGCATGAGTGTGAGTGTAAGTACGTGCGAGCGAGTGTGTGTGTGTTAGTCCGTCCCTAACGCTACGTTAATGATGATGGCGTATGCGTGAGTGTTTTTCAGTAGGGCCCATAACTCACTCACTGAAGACTGTACTGTCATGTTTGCATATATAGAACGTGGACATAGTGTTTATTTTAATTTTGTTTGCTCACAGTTTGAGCAAACAAACTGAAAGTGTTCCATTAGTCAGACTGAGTGACACCTACTTACAATGTGAGCACTCCGACGAGTGCTACGTAATCATGTTTGTGCAATAGCTCAAAGCGCTTTAGTTGTATCATATAAACACCTAGAAAACAGGATCTTCCTTTAGAGAGGATATTTAATCCAATACAATGCAAATTTTCCAATCAGGGATTGAGAGAAATATAGAGGAAATATGAAAGAAAACCAAGGAAATATATAGTATAAGGATTAAGACACCCATGTGATGGATAGAATCACCGGATGTTAAAACGGCGTGTCTTCTCCCGGGTTGTCAGAGTTCCTGATTCAGTACGAGGACTCTCTTCACCACCGCGGACACTGGCACAACCTGACGGAGGCTGCGGGCACTCGGACCACCGCCAACCTCCCGCTGTCCCCCTACGCCCACTACACCTTCAGGGTGCTGGCGCTGAACACAGTGGGGCTCAGCCGTCCCAGCGCCCCCTCCAGGATGTACAAGACGGAGGCTGCATGTGAGTACGCTGCAGCCTTGCTCAGCTGCACACAATTGCAACACACAGCCGCCGCTGTTATTGGGGGACTGGTACTCATCCCTGCATCGCTGGCGCGCTTTAAAAAAGAAAGATGTATTCCACGCTTGAGATATCCGATCAGAAGCGAGACGTCTTTCGACGTTTTGGGGTGAAATATATTGAAAGATGTCTTTTGTGATAGAGTGCTCGCTGTGATGCAGACCGGTGCTATTGAATGGGCTGTAAATATTTCATACCGTGGTGAAATATTGAACAGCTGAAATCCACCTGAAGGCTCTTGGCTACTGGGAGCCCCTTAACAGACCTGTCTGTTCCTAAAAGCGCTGTTGTTGTGTGTCACTGGCTCACTTTCGCCCGACTGCTGCTGCTGCTGCTCTTAATATCTGGTCGGGTTTGTTTTGAACCGCTTTGCATTTCCGTTATCGATTGAATGCTTTCGGTTGTTCTCAGCCTGACTTGAAAGTCTCTCCGGCTGAAAGCGTCGGCTGATTGGCTAATGACTAAATGTGTACTACATTTTTATGTCGACAACAGGGAATCAAGTTACGGCTCCTCAGCAACACTCTGGGAGGAAATCTAGTGCTGAGTCATGTGTTTTGTTTTTTCTTCCCAGCTCCCGACGAAAACCCAACTGGAGTACACGGATCTGGCACTGAACACAACAACCTGGTCATATCGTGGAAGGCAAGAAAAGCCCTTTGCAGACACTACTTTCTCCTCACTGTTTGATTGTTGACCATTGCGCACAGAAATCAGAAATCAAACCTTCACCCCCGTCCAAAGACGGGGTTGAAGTGGACACCGAGTGGACACGTATGCCGTTGTCATGTGGTGGTTTTGGAAAACACTGATGTGGTGACTGGAACGATGGGATCCAGACATCAGTGGCCGACCGAAGTGGTCCGGCCTTGCACCATAGAGAAGTGTGGGTGGGTGGGGGGGGACTTTATCGAAACAAAAGCCTTGTGGAGCATGTGGAGGTGTCCCTGAGTGGGACCCCTGACCGCTCTCAAACGAGCCTGCCGTTGCCTTGCGTGGTTGACGCCTCCATGGGTGAATGTTAATCAATAACCACTGGCCACTGGATTAAAAAGCGCGTTATAAATGCAGTCCATTGACCATTTACATTCAGCTATAGGCGTCCCAATCTTGCCGTCGGAGGGCTCATTCTTAATTTAGTGGAAGCTCGAACGTGACATCTGTGTTCTCTGTGTCTTCTCTCCAGCCGCTGAAGGGGATCCAGGCCAACGGTCCCATGCTGAAGTACAAGGTGATGTGGAGGCTGAAGGACGTGGACACGGACTGGACCTCCGTGGTCGTGGCCAACGTCTCCAAGTTCGTGGTGTCGGGAACACCCACCTTCTCCCCCTACGAGCTGAAGGTGCAGGCCCTGAACAAGCACGGCAGCGGGCCCGAGCCTGCCGTGGCCCGTGGGCACTCCGGAGAGGACTGTGAGTCTGCGTGAATACCGTTCAAGGATTCCTTAATTTAAAAAAGATAAAATATTGTGTTGATTAATGATAGATAATTTATTATCCGTAAGTCCCTTCAAGTAAACTCACCGAACATACATCAGCTACAAATTCATTATGCATAAAACAAAATACAAAAAAACATATTGTAATGCATTTGTGCGGGATGGAGGATGAGATGTCTATATTGACTGTAGACTTATTTTATCGATATTTCCAGTGTGTTAATGCTATGGTCTGGTCCAGGATCTATAAGGACCCATCTATAGCTATATCTATTTATATCTATATCGTTATCGTTATCCAGAGTGTTGATGCTGTGGTCTTGGCCAGGATTTTATGCAACATAACTATACATCTAACTATTTGGTCTAGCTATGGTCTGTTCAGGGTATATGAGGACATATCCATATCTACAGATCTATCTTTATTTCTAAATTTATTGAGTTAATGCTGTGGTGTGAACGCTGTGTCCCCCAGTGCCAGTGGCGGCTCCAGACAACACCCAGGTCCTGGTGTTGAACAGCACGCTGGTGGAGGTGCACTGGGACCCCGTGTCCCTCAAGTCCATTCGGGGACACCTGAGGGGGTACAAGGTGAGGGGCAATAAGAAGACATGCACACACAAAGGCACACGCACACCCAAAGGCACACACACAAACAACTCAAATAGGCACACATACAAACACACACTCTCTCTCTCTCTCTCTCTCTCTCTCTCTCTCTCTCTCTCTCTCTCTCTCTCTCTCTCTCTCTCTCTCTCTCTCTCTCTCTCTCACACTCACACTCACACACACACACACACACACACACACACACACACACACACACACACACACACACACAGCCCGACGCTGAAGATGTGCTGAAGGAATTAGGCCGATACATGTTTTAGGCCGATACATGTTTTGTTTGGAAACCAGAATCCCAGACCAGTAATTGCCTGAAATGACTTCTAATCGTAATTGATGGTCTGGCTTTCTACTCTTGTCTGTTCCCCATTTCAATAACAGGGAGATGCATTGGACAAAAAAAAAAAATATATATAATCATGATAATAATAATGATAACATGAAAAAAATAAAAAGCTGTCTGGACGCCATGATGTGCACAGACTTTATATCCATCAGAGAGTGCGAGTTCAGGTCTGCCCCCAGTTGAGCCCTAAGTACACACACACACACACACACACATCTGTTTGTTCCCATGGTTGACGAATTGTAAAAAGGGCCTGTGTGTGTGATGAGTTAAAACTTGATAACCTCAAGAGGATTCCCAACATAACTTTGAAGACTTGAAGATAATATTCTAATTCGTTGACAGTGCTGTTTTGCTGTTCTACCTGAGGGCCGTGTAGAAATGCATCGTCGTGTGGATTTAATGTACATGAGCTGAACCAACCGTTCGACCACCAGGTGTACTACTGGAGGGAGCTCAGCCTCCACAAGCACAACCCCCGCCACGTGGAGAAGCAGATCCTGGACTTCAGCGGGAACCACACCCACGGCATGGTGCCCGGGCTGAAGCCCTCCAGCCACTACTCGCTCAACGTGCGCGTGTACAACGGCAAGGGAGAGGGCCCGCCTAGCCCCAGCCAGATGTTTGAGACCCCCGAAGGAGGTGGGTAGCGCTGGGGAGCCGTGCTGGCGTGGGGGGAGATGTCTGTGCTATGGTTCCTTCGCGGTTGTTGTCATTGTTGTTATTGTTGTTGTTGTTGTTTTGGTTTCTAGGGCGATGTGAAAAATTGATGTCTCGCTAGGATCTTTCTCTATACTTTTGAAACGTCGTTGGATTTGTTCTGTTACATTTCGTCTCTCTTTCTGTCTTTCTTCTCTCTTCTCCCCCTTTCAATCTTTTTCCGTCTCTGTTTTTCTACGATCTCCGTCTATAAATACCCACGCGTCTCTCTCATCCTAGCCCTTGCTGTCTCCTGTCAGCACTGCTGTCCTCCTCCACGAGTCTGTGGGTGAGACAGACAGCGTAACGCAGTGAGCCTGACACAGCGCTCCTTGTTCTCCCCCCTGCAGTCCCCGGCATCCCGTCGTTCCTGACGGTGTCAGATCCGGGCCTCGACTCCCTGACCCTTGAGTGGGGTCCCCCCAAGGACCAGAACGGCCGGCTCACCGGCTACACCCTCACCTACCAGCCAGGTATGACGTCACAACATTAGACCGGATTAGACCGGATTAATCCACTTCGTAACGGCAGTCGAAGGTCTCATAAGCACAGCAATATTAATAATGGCACCGCGCTTAAATGGGACATCCGCATAACCGCCGAGCCGTGACTCCACGTCTGAATTCATCAGTCTAGCATGTAGGTCTGGTGGTGTTCCGGGCATCCCGTTGGGAATGGCTTAACCGCTCGTAATAAGAACCACGGGAAAAAACACGGGGAGCTTGTTCCGTTAAACAGACGTAGGCGTTCCGTACGTGTACTCCTCCTCCCGGGTACGATGGTACATATTAACCCTGCGCCCTGTGCCACTTCCTCTCCACTCCAACCTCTCCCATTTTACTAAATCCCCTAACCTCTGACTTTAATCCCCTTTGGTCTCATCACCCACCATCTAACCCCCACCCGACCCCCACACCCGCCCCATCTCGCTACTTCCCCGGCTACGGATCCCACTTTTCTTTTCTCGCCCATCCCATCACTACCATCGCCCCGAACTCCCCACCTTTCGTTTCCACCCCTCCTGCTCCCCTATCCCCCGCACCCCCCCGCCCTCCTCTGGCCTGGTTCACCCTGGCTTCTCCTGGTTCCTCCAGTCAATAGCTCCAACGAGCCAGGCCCAGCCAAGGAGCTGTCCCTGGGCCCCAACGAGACCAACGTCACCCTGCCCCACCTCAAGTACAGCACGCGCTACAAGTTCTATTTGAGCGCCAAAACAGCCAAGGGGGCTGGACCCGCCATCCCACAGGAGGCTGTCACGATCATGGACGAAGGTAAGCCGGGTGACCCCCCCCTACAGTGGATGACCCCCACCGAAATACTTCAATAAGAACATTTCTCAGATGTTTATGTGAGATATGTATATTCCGGAGATTCATATTCCGGGAGATACCGTTGCTAGATCGGATTTGAAGGATCCCACAAAATCCACGGGGACTGTCGGTCGCGTTCTCCGTGGATTGTTTGTCGTGGGACCCTTTCTTCACAATGTCTTATCTTGTACGTGCTTCATAATGTACATCGTGCCCATTGACGTGCCCCTAGCGTGTGATCTTATACAATGTGCATTTATTTTGCACAGCATGACATAACACATGACTCTGCACACGTCAAATCTGGTGACCCAGTTTATCGTGATTCACTGCACACGTCACAAAGATTGGACTCAAACACTGTGAAATGAAGCAATGCTTGACGCCTCTACAGCCCTTATCCACTTCCTAATGAAACAACTTTAATCAAAAAACGACAGCTCCATACTCTACTGTTGCCTGACATGTGTCTCTCTGACCCATTTCTCTACACAAGCGTTTATGCCTCATCAGATAGATGACAACTCAGGTACCGATGGTAGCCATTATAAATGTGCATGATTTTTACCATCCTGAATACATTCAGCATGTCCTCCTCAGCCAACCCCAGCCTCCCCATCTGTCTCCGCATCGCTTCATGCAGACCTTTGATAATGAGGCAACAAGTTGATGAAGCAACGGAGGGGGTGTCTCAGATGTGTGATGGGGGCAGGGGGTAGTGTTTGGGCTAAGGGGGTTCGACTCCCAGCCGAAAGGTACTTGGTTCGATCCCCCGGGTCCACAGCCCATCCTGAAGGCATCCTTCAACGACATGCAACCTGCTTCTCATATGAACGACATGTATCTGAATTCACTGTGAATTCACACTCACATTCTTGTCATTAATATGAGTAGCAGGTGCAAGTCATTCATATGAGAAGCAGGCATCTGAATCCGCCGTGAATTTAGATACCTGCTCCACACATGAATGACAGGTATCTGAATACAGAAACATGTCATTCATATGAGGTTCAGGTGCATGTCATTAATATGAAAAGCAGGCGTCTGAATTCATTGTGAATTCAGATGCAAGTCATTAACTTTGACGGGCAGGTATCCAAATTCACCATAAGCCGCTTTTGCTAAAGCCTTTTTTGCCAAATGACCTCATAGCATTCGATGATAACACTTTATTATTGACCATACTTTAATGCTGTATTCTGTAAGACTTCCCGCTCTCTCCCTCTCCCTCTGTGTGAGGGCTGCTGCTCAGTGATGCTGCTGATCAATGCATGGCTGGAGATGTTCGGCTTGGCATGCCAGTGAACACACTTCAAGCTTATGTATAACCTCCACTGTGCTACGCGCTGTATCCACCTGGCTGCTGTTTATGCGTGTCTGCGTCTTGCTCTGTCTCTGTTTTTGTGTGCTCGTGTGAACGTGTGAACGTGTGCGTGTGTGTGTGTGTGTGTGTGTGTGTGTGTGCCTTGAGGTCTTTACCGTTTCTCTGTGTTGTTTCAGGAATTATCCAAGCCTCTCATCCCATTGCACCGTCTCCTCCCCGCCTTCCCATCCGCAAGGGTACAGACGTTAATACGAACCGTTGTGTCGTGTCCACCTCGTTAGCTTCTCGAAGGGCTTGAGTGACATGTGGTAGTCATTTTGATAGATTTGATCTCTGCTCGGATCTTCTTGCAAATCTTCTTCCCTGCAAATGCGATCAAGCTTAATTTGGTTACCAGCTGTAGCTGTTCTTTGGAGAGTTATCTATTGGTGTAGGGAATCCCGCATGAGCAAGGTTACATTTCAGAATTTCAGGAGCGTTTGCAGTGTACAGTGCTATTTTGTACTGCCATCACACCGTGGGGCCCGGCCCATAATCCATGACAGTGATGGATACGGTGTGACAACGTGTTGAGTGATGCTGGCCTGTACTGAGGCTGCTGTCTGTCCTCGGATCGTCTGTCATGATGGCTTCACCGTTTGTAAAGCTATTGGCCAACTCCCTCGCAGCTATAGCTGCACTACATTTTGATTGAACTACAACATTTATTGCCTGATGGAGGTACATTGTCTATTGTATTTATTTTATATTTCAAATCTTTTTTGCGGCATATATTTGAATACCTCTGTCAAGGACGATGGCATTTGGTCATTCTAAATGTAGCTTTGTGAAGAACCTCCACTGCAATTATATCATCATACAATACCATCATAACATTGCTGAAGTTCTGAAATGTGGCTCAAATGCACGAAAGGTGCACGAAAAACAATCTTCGTTATTGTAACTCCAAAGACGTCGTTGCTATTTAATAGACGATACTTATAAAACTGCCGATTTCTAACCGTTTTTTAGAAGAGCTGTGAGGTTCATAGATCTAACCAAGGAGTCGTCTCTGTGGCATGTGATCGACCTGACCTTGAGGGACGCGACAGTGAGCTTTGTTGTGCCTTTTCCCCCCCCTCTTTGTGTGCACAGTGGCGTCTGTGGCCCCGTCGTTTGGGAACGTTAGCTCCGTGCCGGGCGTGGAAGGCCCTGTGATCAGTTGGGAATACTCTGGCCCAGAGAGAAAAGTGTATCTAGAATACGTGTTGAAAAACAGTAAGCAACTCCATTCCACTTGAGCGGCTGGCTCTACCGAGCGGGCAAGAGACTCCTACTCCTATCTTTTTTGGCGTGCGCAGGTGTGAAACAAATTGGTCGTGTTGACGTTGGCTCAACGCGACCTCCGGGCTGGCAGCCAGATTGTTAATTGCTAATTTCCCGCTATCACCTCAAATGGAACACTAATCAGGTGAAGCAGCACACACATTTGTTTGGGTGTTGCAATTGATTTTTGATGAAGTTATTTTTGTGAATCCCACCTGCGGTAAAGTAAAGAAAAAATAAACAATTAATAACTGGTAGTATGGTTCTCTCACCCCGATTTGATATTTGAGATTGCTCGTGGACATAATCACAGTAACATAACACCAAACAGTGCAACTCCATAGTTAACATTTAGATCATCAGAGACATTCCCTAAAGGAAAGTCACATCCTCCACACGTATAGTTACGCCAAATTGAAAATATCATACCTAACTCATTAGGAACTCCATGAAAAACACAAACTGGCACCAAACACCAAAGCAACCATAAAACACAGCTAGCCTCGAATGCAGTCGTACACAACAAGTCCTCATCCAACACCCTGTCACCACCGCCACCACCACCCGACACGACCATCCCATCTGCTGCACGCTCACCTCGGGACGGCGAACCGAAAACACCTGCCTCCTCCGTCCTGCAGGTGGAGGCGAGGAGCAGGAGGAGGACGAGAAGGTGGTGTGGCAGAAAGAGTATGTGAACGACTCCCAGGGCGTGGTTCTGAGGGGCCTGAAGGAAGGCCTGGTCTATAGGGTGCGGGTGGTGGCTGAGGGTCTGGACGACCAGTCCCCACACCGCTCCGAGGAGATTGTAGTCACGGTGCCAGGTGAGCCCCGCCCTGCCCGTCCCTGGAGGTCAATGACCCCTGACCCCAGGCTCTGCCTTGTAGCCTCTGGGTCTGGCCCCGCCCCCTGCCAGATGAACAGAATGAGGTTGTGCGTTGTTGTGTTCTCCGTTTATTTGGTCGTGGGGTGTTCTTTGTCTGTTGTTGTTTTTGTGTTTTTTGTGAACCGGAGTCTCTCAGTTGGATATACTTTCAGACCTGTGTTTCTGGCATGTTCCGTAGTGGTTGTAGACACAGTGTGTAGTGGAGTGTATGTTCCCGTTGCGTGGTGACCAGCTGGATCTGTGATGGCTCGGATGATCTGTGTGGGTGCGGGATGGATCGCCTTCTCATGTAGACCCGTGAACGTTTTTAATATAGACCTACGTCATTTCACTTTTTCAACTTACCATAGATGTAACGAACCGTGTCTACTCGTGTGAATGGTGTGTGTGTCTGACTGTGTGTTTGTGTGTGTTTGTGTTTGTGTATGCTTGCGTGTGTGTGTGTGTGTGTGTGTTTGTGTGTCTCATGGTGTGTGAATGTACGCCTGTGGACTGGAACCTTACTCAAACCTCTAATAAAATCTGCTATTCACAGCAATTGCAGTACCACTCTGCACTGTCTTAACACCCCGATCTAACATCAACATGTTCCGCCTGGACGTATTGTTAACACAACGCCCTCGTACCAATACTAAACCTTTCCCATGGCAACCGTACGTACGCCACACATTTTAACATAGCGTAACGTAGCTGAGGAGGACACTTTTCGCCAGCCCTCAGAAGCCACCTATTGACCCCCTATTCCTTTCCAGTGGAAGCACGCGCGAGGTGCCCAGGTTCTGATGCTCTCTCTCCCCTTTGAGCAGCTATGACCAGCAGGCAGGTGGACATCGCCACGCAGGGCTGGTTCATCGGCCTCATGTGCGCCATCGCCCTGCTCATCCTCATCCTCCTCATCATCTGCTTCATCCAGAGGAACAAGGGAGGCAAATACCCTGGTGGGTCGCGCCGGAGGTCACGCCCAGAATCCACGCACACATCAATCACCAAACACGCACACCTTCGTACCACACACACACACACACACACACACACACACACACACACACACACACACACACACACACACACACACACACACACACACACACACACACACACACACACACACACACACACACACACACACACACACAAAAGCACACACATGGGCACACCGAAACAGGCACACGCATGCACACACGCACATATGCACACACACACACACACACACACACACACATGTATATGCAAACATTTTCCACGCACACACGCAAACAAAAGGATACACAGGAACGTATGCAAGCACACTCACATGCAGGCAGACACACACACACACACACACACACACACACACACACACACACACACACACACACACACACACACACACACACACACACACACACACACACACACACAAAAACAGACACCCCTTCAAAGTATTGCATCCACAATCAGCCATTCCAGCTTCCCCCTGCTCATGGGTTATGTTTAGACCTGTCCTGGTTTCTCCCCCTCCAGTGAAAGAAAAGGAGGACGCTCACACAGACCCCGAGTTCCAGCCCATGAAGGATGACGACTGTACCTTCGGAGAATACAGGTGAGGAACACAGCCACCTGGAGGCCTCCCCCCAGCCCGTTCCCCTGCCACTCCGTCCTGCACCCCCCCCCCCCCCCCCTACCGTTTACAACCCACAAACTCCCGACGAACTAAAGGTCAACGCCTCAACGGGACAAGATGGCGCCCTGCTGTGAGCAAGCGACTTCAGTAAAGCACAAGTTGATCGTCCTTCCCCCTGCTTTCAGGACCGTTTATACATGGGGGGCGATGTGTTACGCAACCTGGAAGGACACTGTTATATTTCGGCATTTCAGCGAGGCACGACGCTCCCGTGGCTAAAGATTCTTCCTTTGGCTAAAGAAATAGGGTCCATTTGAGGGACCTTTTGCAATCTTTTAGCAAATAAGCTTAACTTGTTTACCACCCAAAGCATTAAAACCACGTACAGTTAATAAGCTAACAGTTTATGTACAGTATACAAGATTATACGGCGGTCGATCAGGTTATTGCTACCCAAGGCGCGACCCTCATCCTAAAAATAACGTCAGTATTATTCCAACCTCTAACTTACTGCAAAGATTTAACTATGCTTGCAAGCATTCTGTTTTTAAATGCTGCTTCTCCGATCGCAAGATAAAACAAATGCACTTTACTTATTGTATTACCGTTTCAACCTTTTTTTCTATTTGTCAAATTTCTAAGATGTTCTTTCTTTTATATTTGATATTACTTTTTGTATGATATATGCATAAATCGGACCATCTATGGATTCAACGCTGTGGTAGATACAACAAAGTGTGTTCATGTGACATGCATGGAGTAAAAAAAATGTATGTGTTATCAAATGTTGCTATGGGCAATAGTGTGTTAAAAATAATGAGTATATCATGGATATATATAAATATGTAAATCGTTATAAAGGATTGAGATATATATGGATCAGTGTTTGGCATGTGGGAGAGACCATTGTGAGCATCCTAGCTTATGCTTTTTGTCATGTGTGTACCAATCTTCCAGTCATTCTGAAAATCATTTATTTCAATAGCATAAAAGAGGGACTTCTATTCATACACACACACATTCACAGACCCATACGCACACGCAAAGACCCATACACACACACACACACACACACACACACACACACACACACACACACACACACACACACACACACACACACACACACACACGTATAAACACGCATGCTCACAGACACACACGCACACGCAAACACACACACACACTCATACACACACCGGCCCCTCGATCATCAATTCACGCATCATGAGATTACCAATAAATCACAAGGCAACGTGCTCCAATATTTTAGTGCCTTTGTGAAAGAACGTATACAGTACGTGCAATCTATGCCATGTCCTCAAGGTCCTTCGGATCCGAACGGTAATAGTACAGACATAACTCAACTGAGACGGAGAGGGAGAGAGGGAGAGAGGGCCGTTCTCCAATGACCACAGGTAGTAGTAGTAAACTGCTTGCTGGATGTATCATTCCATCATCAGTTTATTTAGTTTTTGTTCTGTGGATTCACACACAATATAGAATAGGAGGCATTTGTTTGTGAATTATTTGGGACTGACACAGGGAGCTGTTTAAGCCCTTTGTATGCCCCCACAGAAGAGCTTGTTATATACTGTAAATCTCTTTCTGATGACTTTGTTTGTTCCTTTCGACACCGTGACTGTGTGTGTGTGTGTGTGTGTGTGTGTGTGTGTGTGTGTGTGTGTGTGTGTGTGTGTGTGTGTGTGTGTGTGTGTGTGTGTGTGTGTGTGTGTGTGTGTGTGTGTGTGTGTTTGCTTGCTATTGTGCTTGTGGGTGTCTTGTGTGTGTGTGTGTGTGTGTGTGTGTGAGAGAGAGAGAGAGAGAGAGAGAGAGAGAGAGAGAGAGAGAGAGGGAGAGAGAGAGAGAGAGGGTGTAGTCTCAGTAAAGAGAAGGTAAGGGTAAAGGTAGACCTGATGACTTGCAGTAAATCCCTGGTGGACTTTGACATTTTTCCCATTTGAGTCTGAGATTGGATCATAAAGCCTTCGTAATCATGCCATGTGCCGTATATATAGTTCAAAATCTGATTGGGTGGGTTTTACTTCTCTTTGGATCGAGCGTGAAATACTCATTCCTGGGAACTGTTCATATACAGTAAATATATGTGTTGACATCGCTTAGATCAGTCGTGTCGTGTTTATGCTGGCTTTATGATTGAAGGCTGTCGTCCATCTTGTTATTAATCAAATCACCTCATGTATGCTATCTAACCGTTGTTCGAAGAACGCTGTTCTTTGTGAAAATATTCTTTCTTGTTTGTGATTCATCATGCTTGGGGAAAGGTGGTGGGTGGGGGTGAAGGCTGAAACTTTGCATAGATGTATTTTTCATATTTTTGGTTTTTGTTTTTCACTGCAACCTTTGTGTGTGGGGGAAATGCTAGTGTCACCCAACCGCATACTTCCACTCCATCTTTGGTTTCAGAGGGAATGTA
The DNA here is from genome assembly GCF_902167405.1 of Gadus morhua. Lineage (NCBI taxonomy): Eukaryota > Metazoa > Chordata > Actinopteri > Gadiformes > Gadidae > Gadus > Gadus morhua. The sequence goes on along the minus strand of NC_044056.1, from coordinate 7,683,600 downwards.
AACACAGGACGGTGGCTTGAGTTATATTCCCTGTCTGCCTGATGGAAACCAATTCATAGCAGCCATTCTTTTTTTTAGCTGTGGAGCAAAACCAATTGAATTCTTTCTATCTATTCTTAGTATCTTAGTATAATACTTTGAACACATTGACAGAGTCAAGATTACGTGAAATATGCTGTTATCAGGAATATTTCAGAATAATTTGCAACAAATTCTACCTACCTATCTATCTATCTCTAGTTCGCTATCATTACATGAATAAAAAATGCTCCAATCTAAAAAAAAAACGAAAAAAAAAAAAAAACGAAATGGAACGGCGCGGTGTCCTCGCCGCGTCTCTCACCACACCCCCACCCCAACCCACCATCCCCTGTAACGCCTGCATGTGGTTCTCTCCCTCAGCGACAGCGAGGACCAAAAACCGCTAAAGGGCAGCCGCACGCCGTCTAGCGGCCGGACGGTAAAGCGAGGCGACAGTGACGACAGTTTAGTTGACTACAGCGAGGGCGGCGGCGACGGGCAGTTCAACGAGGACGGATCCTTTATCGGCCAGTATAGCGGCAAGAGCATCGGCCGGGACACCGTCCAGGGCGAGGGTCCCGAGAGCTCCGAGGCCCCGTCCCCTATCACCACCGCCATGAACTCCCTCAACTCCTTTGTTTAGCGCCCCCTGGTGGACCGGCCCCGTGAACGGCAGAGTTGCGGCCCAGCCCGACCGCCGACCGACCCATCCCATCCACCCCTGCACAGCACTGTCCCACTGGCACTGCATGGCTGCTTCATCCATGACATGCCCATTGCTTCTGTACTGTAGTGGCGCTTTGTGACCTGTCGATGTCCACAAGATGGCCGCCGCCCCGGTTGTGTGGAATGACTTTGTGTTGTCTCGTTGTAAACTGAAAAGAGGGGTTTAGGTGAAACAATGCTCAAAATTGTTGTGGTTCTTTTTAGAATCAGGTTTTCTTCTAGTTATTCCTGATTTATTTGTTTGTGCTATGGGTATTTTGTCTCTCGGGAGATTTATTTTTCTGTTTAATTGGATTCTAAAACCACTGAATATTTTGTCATTTTGTTATTTAGAAACCCAAAGGCATGAATACTTATCTATTTATGCAGTGGATGCTAAGAAGACATCTGCCTCCAAATGATCATAACACATTATTCTTCCCCAAGACAAAATAAGAAGTGGCATCTCTCTTTTTAGTTGCATCGTAAATGCAGCATCCATCCAAAAACCCATTTAATTGGAAAGTCTAAAATGTAGTCTTTGGTAACCAACCGCTGAGAGCGATTGTCTTCAACAGCGTGTTCCTGTGTCTGCCACACGCATCCTCCCCCTCCATCACTCTGTTGAATGCTTCACCTGTGACCATGTGGCCAAGGTCACTGCAACGCTGCATGGCTTGTCATCATTCACACCTGTTGACCTTGTGACCTCTTGTCCCCCCATCTGACCTAGATATAGAATGAGGTTCACCTCACATGACCTCGGTCCCGAGTGCCATGTCTGTCTATTACGCATACAAGGCTGAATCTACGGCCACTGCAGGTCAGGGCAGCACTCCCAGTATAGGCACTGTTATGATCCCTTCCTGTAAAAAACACAAATCACTGATCACATGGGCGAGTCAGGATGCAAACCCCAGTGTGTTCGCTTGAGTGTGTGTGTGAGTGTGTGAGTGTGTGACTGTGTGTGTGTGTGTGTGTGTGTGTGTGTGTGTGTGTGTGTGTGTGTGTGTGTGTGTGTGTGTGTGTGTGTGTGTGTGTGTGTGTGTGTGTGTGTGTGAGTCGCTCACCCTCCAGAGAAGATTGCTTCTCCTTCTGCAGAAGCAAACCCTTAAAGACGAGAGCGTGTCAATACCCTTCCCGGTCGAGACGCCTAATGATGCCTTGGTAAACAAGAAGCCGAGGGAACGCCCCTACTGATCAGGGCTGTGTCATTATGTTAAGGAATATTGTCAAAAGTGTCGCGCAGTGCATTTCCCTTTGACTCCACTCCACAAGTTTTATGATTGTATTTCTGCAGTGTATACGGGCGTGACTGTTTAACCATGAATGCGTGCGTGCGTGTGTGTGCGTGTGTGTGTGGTGTGCACGCTCACGTGTGTGTGTGTGTGTGTGTGTGTGTGTGTGTGTGTGTGTGTGTGTGTGTCTCTCTCTCGAGGCTATCGTTTATAGAGTTAATTTTCCAGGACAACCGTTTACTTATTAACTTACCCTGAGGACCGACGGAGGCTGCCGACAAGATTTGTGTTCACTTAACTTGCATCAAGTTTTTACGTTTTGTGTTTTTTGTGTATTTTCTTTTTTCTTTCTTTTTCGTTTTTTTACAGACGCGTAGAACCTTTGGTTGAATGTGTAAATAGAGCCTAAATGACTGTACAGTGACAACGCGCTTCTACCGCGGACCCAGAGGCAGGATTGTGCATGGAAATGATTTATTTTGTTAATAGGACTGTATCCAACCTCTAGAGAATTTATGCATACTTTTTTTTTTTTCTCCTTTTTTTTTTGCTGTGCATAGTGTATATTGTACTGTAACTAACTATAAAGAAGGTTTG
>NC_044056.1:7661039-7676039 GCF_902167405.1 Gadus morhua | reverse complement strand
TTCGTGCAAAACGTGGTGTTGGATGAATTGTGGGGAAGGTATGCCTTGGGACATTGCAATCAATGACCGATATATTTCGTACTCCGAGCCGGTGGAAACGGATGGTATACCTCTTGCACGTTGTCGCCTACTATCAAATCGGGTATTTAAGTTATATCCAAGTCTTGCTAGATTGTAACCGCGTCTATCTTTACGACACAGCAAGAAACTCAGCCGCCAGATGCAGCTTTTCCTTGCTATTAGGCTACCCATTGATATTGTGCAGACCGTCGAGTCGTTTAACACTTGCCTTTTCTGTGATTAAAACGCAACGAATTGACTGTTATTATCTGGGAGAGCTATGAGGTGCTAATATGGAAGGCAGATGAGTGCGAAAACACACTGATCCGTTAGGATATCAAGGGCGCGTCCAGAGTCTCACAACACTAAAAGAAGAGACTTGTGCTAGGAGTGACTGATTAGCAGAAAGCCACAGAGACAAGGGAAGACTGTTTGAAACAATGCAATGGCATCTGGAATGGTTGATAATTTTTGCCTTGTTCATATGTTTAAGCATCATGGCAGCCACATTTTTTATGAGGTATCTTTTATATCCATTTATTTTTGCCTGTGTTGTTTTTTTAAACCTACACTGGTGTGGTGTGGCTGTGTACCACCATGTCTTAAAATATATTAGGTTAGAGAGATAACAGTATAAGAGAAACAACACAAAATGGTAAATATGTATCATTGTATCATTCTGGATTTCTTAGAGTAAGCCTATCATCACTGGATAGCACATGTCAGAGTAATCTCCCGGCTGCCTGCTGGGTAGTGTGCTGGGTGAATCCTAGAATACCACTTGAACGTATCCGCTGGACCCTGGTCCTCATAATAATGTCCCATCACTCCTGTGTCCTGCGTGCTTTAATGTCACAGGTCCGGCTATAGGCTAGGCTTCACGGTGCAAGCGCAGAGCAATCCGATTGTGTAATCCCTGTGGCTCTCGCAAAATTCAACAAGTTGGATTTTCTTTAACAGCATAAATTCTGTTCAATGCAATTCCTATTCCAGCCTTAAGGGTCGAAGAGGCTATTTTAAGGTTCTCCTTCCTCCAAGACTTGGCTGGGTTGCCTGAAGTGACTCAGAGAACCTATCTTCCCTCACAAACTTGTGGGCAACAACAACAAGACTGAAGTTCTGAAAAACAGGATTAGCTCTTCAAAGAGTGCCTGTGCAAACTCTGTAACCGACTTTCAGATGTTCAGCCGATGTTATCCTCGAAGTATAACTAAGTTGTCGTCCCCCCCCCTCCTTCCACCATCAGATATGTTTAATAAAAGGGTCTATGTGATTTGGGCAGGACACTCAGTCTAACCTTTTGGGCCGATGGCCATTTTAGATTAAGGCATTTCACTGTTGTTTTAAAGAGATAAGATTGTCTTTGGAGATGTCCCCCAAAGCTTCTGGCAGCCTGCTTGGGCATAGATTAAAAAGGGAGCGATAAGGTCTTTGCAGTTCTTTTGAACAAAGGACCACGTATCGATTGGTGTGATATGGCGATCTGCAGAACTGCGACATCATCTCCGTCAGGTGGAGCAAGAGGAGATGGGGTTCGAATGGGGATAGATTCACCAAGCTAGTTTACTTTAAGTGGGACAATTAACTGAGCCAAACTCAAACAATGTCACACGCAGGCACACACACACACACACACACACACACACACACACACACACACACACACACACACACACACACACACACACACACACACACACACACACACACACACACACACACACACACACATGTTCTTCAACCTAGTCGATGCGATCCGAGAACTGCAAACTCCCTTTTTCTGCTGGTGTTTGTATTGTTCAGCATTTCACACCCAGCTGATCAATAGGGAGATCATGTAATGGTACGGCAGTAAAGCAGGGCAAGACGTGGCCGGGGTACCACACAGCCCTCTCCTCTGTTCATGCTTGAGGAGGCGAATAGACCACAGTGCTTCCAATCTCAGTCTGTCTGTGTGCACACAGACCCATACACACACACACACACACACACACACACACACACATACAGACATAGACACACACAAACTCCCCACACAGACACCCATACACATACAAATACAAGCACGCATCCAAGCACATTCACTCACACAGGCCAAGTCTAGCATCAATTCCCTCACTGTCAGCAAGCTTCTGCTGTCTCTAGAGATGTATGGGAGAACAGGTAGCATGCGGAGGCAGGGGGGAAATGTGTTGGTCAGGCAGTTTATTTTTCCCACACAGTTTCCATTTCAAATGCTTTCTGTTATTGTCCCACTCTAACATTTTACCACGCGCCTTATGTGCTTTTGATAATATGATGATTCATGATATTCATCCTAACTTCTCTCTCAGGAAACAGTTAAGACATCTGCTAGGCTAATGCAATACACAGCTGGCAAAGATAGTGGGTAATAACTAACCGGTACCCACCTGACTTTGTCAACAGCCCATTGGTCAATGAAGGCTTTAGTTGATGGGGCTGGTGTTCTATTTTTGCGACCACCTCTCCCATTCAATTACTTTTCATTTCGGCTACATCTTGGGTGGTGGCTATGGCGGGACCCTCCATGTGGTTCTTTTCAGTTGTTTAGCAGACGCGTTTCTCCTTAGCAACTTGCTATGTTGCAGCGATGTCTGCAATCAGCAGGCAGTCACTGCAGGTAGACGGATGTGGGCTTTGGGATTTAAACCTAGAGTCGTTCGGCTAGGAATCAAAACTCCCTGACCCCCGCTATAATTCGATAATTATTTGGTCATTGTTGGGGTTTGTGTGTGTGTGTGTGTTGCTGTGTGTGTGTGAATGTGGCTGTGAATATGTCTGCGGCTGCGGTTGTGTCTGTGGCTGTGTCTGTGGCTGTGGTTGTGGATGTGTCTATGGCTGTGTCTATGTGGCTGTGGCCTGTGTATGTGTCTGTGTCTGTGACTATGTCTATAGGTGTGTCTGTGTATGTTGCTGTGTCTGTCTTTGAATGTGTCTGTGGCTGTGTCTAATCTATGTGTCTGTGGCTGTGCAAATGCTCTCCAGTCTTGAGTTTGAGACTAGTTTGATTTATATTAAAACAAGCATTCAAGACCTATTTTTAGCGTTCCATCTCTTCGTAGGAGATATTTTTATCCATATTTTTGATCTTTACTAACACAGCAAATTCCATTTTGGTATTTTTTTCTGTTTACTATAAAAACACGGAAAATTGCCCCCTCACTCCCCTGACTCTTAAATGCCCTGTTGCTGTCCTGTCATTAAACCGTTTACAAATGTTGTCAAAGTCCCTTTCCTAGACATAGTGGTTTGTCTGTTTGCTGAATGCTGATAAAGTGCTGAGCCATACTCCTCTTAAGATATTTATCTGACAAAGTGATGTCTTGTCACATTACTGCTGTTCCATTGAGATAATGTGTCTCACGGCAGGGAACAGTACGAAGAGCTAAATGGCCACGTATCTCCGTCCCAACACACGGCGCGTAAAACAACACGCTATTGGTCCATTCTCAGAGGATCTCGGCTACCAAAACTGGTTAACGGAGGCTTGAATAACAACTGGAGAAGAATTTGTTGTAACCAAAGTAATTAGAAAATGGGGGGCGTTAAAGTGTCTTCAATCAAGTTTATTTGAGTTGAGTCGTAACTTTTATGGTCTTAATGTGATGTTTGGCACAATAACAATACACGGGGGATGAGGCTTGTTAATTGTATATGAGCACTTGCATTGTTTGGCTGTGACCTTCATGTTGGATATGCCGTACATGCTCTCTGTAAAATGTAATAACCCAGAAGTAGGTTAAATCTGACAGGCCTTTAAAATCATTTCCTCAGCTTTGTCTTTTAGGCTTTCTCTGAGGTAATTTTAGGCTTCATAATACAACGGCAATCTTTTGGGATTTGCACACTTAATTTAGAAAGAGATTACATTTGTGCCCTTTGCCTTCAGATTTGAGTTAAGGGCATGATTGCCCTCTGCTCGTATTGCTTCCAATGTAATTCATCTTTCTGTGCTGCCTGCCACCACGCTAACGTTTGTGAAGGAAGCTGTTAATTCACAACCACCACCATCCTTAACTGATACGACGTTAGCCAGCATGTATTTAATTTCTACAATAATTATTGCAAATAATAGGCCTACATCAAACAGTGCCTAATCGAGAATAAATATCAGGGCAAATGGTTCACAGTTTTCTTACTAATTAAACTGCCATTTGTGAGAATCTTAATGTGAATGTTGTTAATTAGCCGATGTCTCATTTCGTCAAAGATCACCATCCCCTGGGTATTAGCTTAGCATGTTATTAGCACAGATATCGTGTTACACACACTAGAAGGGGTTCCTCACAAGGGAACTTTGTGCCATCTGTTTGCGACCTCAGCGAGAGTGCAGTGCCTTGTTGACAGGGTGTCTGATGTGGGTGTGGGCTACTTTGCGTGTGAGGATGTAACCACAGCTTTGTAGTGTGGAAAACAAAATCTGTGCTTTACACAAGTAGCCTACAGCATTTTCTGATCCACCAGACAAAACACGCTTTCTTGTTTTTTGAAGGGCGTTGGATAACAACAAGCTGAGAATTTAGGCAAGTTAGGTAAGTGCTTTACTCAAATCTGTTCCTTAATACTTGTAGCATAATCAAAATGATATATCTCCGGTTAGGTAATAGTACATGTTGGTTGTCTATCGATTACATTACTTACAACCAACTCCTCTCGCAGTTTTTTTTATTTCTGGTGGTTCATTGAGTGTGTGTTTTAAAACCGAGTCTAGCCCAGGTCTTGCTCTCCTCTCTAATATTATATTCAGCCATAATTAAGTGGAGGCTGCATGGCAGTCTAGTAAACGTTGATGACTCATATCTCTTAGCAAGCGGATCATTCAGGGAATTCTGTAGCACAACACTCTGCTTACGATAGGTTCAAAGACCTGTTTTATTTACTGTATTTAGATACTTTTTGTAGATACTGGCATTCTATGCTATGTTCAAATATGATGCTACACTAGACTACTCTATTCTACAAAACAATACTGTATCATGCTGTATTATATTAAATGAAACGTATTATGCTTTAGCAATAACATATCGTGTAACAATCGTGTCAGTCAGTCATGATTTCCTGTGGATGGAGGATTTCTAACCCCAAAAGTGCCAAAGGTTCACCCAGGGCGGTAATGCATTTCTTTGAGCATGGGGAAGTTGGGTACCGGTGGCCTAAACGCCTCCTCTAGTCTGACCCCTAGCAGAGAGACTCACTAATGCAAGGCTTCAAGGTCGGCACACGGTATTCCGGGATCCTGCTGGAAAATCTGGAGGAATTCCAACCGCAGCGTCCGTTGGCCAAAGCCACTTCCGCACCGACGGATTGCTCTGTGAATGCCCGTCTGAAACCCCACCTTTGCCTACAAGGCAGCGCCAGCGGCCCTCTGTCTTCCAGCGCGATGCCAAAAAAACAAGCCTGACGTGACACGGTGGAAAGTGTCCAATTAGAGAAAACGTATCTCCTCCCTCGAGCCACTCTGGAGGGCTTTTGAACAACCCCTGTTCCTCACATGTACATGTACGTCTAATCTATGGCACTCACAAACAGACAACTTCACCCGTAGAAACTGCCGAGCTGCGTCAGCCCTCCTCGACCCTTTAGCTCAGGCCTGCTAGCTTTTGATACCCTTCCTTTCACGCCAGAGGCAGCTTATAACTGTTTTTGCGCTTAATAGAGTGCTAATGAGTGTTTGTGTGTTGAGATCATCAAGTTCTCGGTGGTGTGGGGGGGGGACCCGCTAACCCTACAGCGTGGGTCACCTCTGACTGTTGGAGCTGGGTGGGATGCAGGGATGAGGGGGAGGGAGGGAGGATCTGCCCTGTGGGAGAAAGCATGGTGCTGGAAGCTAAATCCTGCAGCCAGCCCTAAGGTGAAGGGTTTCCATGGCGCGTGCAGTGAATACTGAACAACTTAAGCGCCTTATTATACATTTAGGGGCGTCCTGTGTTGTTTTTCTTTTTTTTCCTCTCGTAAAGCCGATGGACAGCTAATTGTTTGTGGATCAATAGTGTGCCGTCCCAGCGGCTCCGTGGCGTGAGTGGAGTGCGTTTGAAACTCGCAAAATCCTATTACGCGTGGCAGGGAACGGGAAGGCCTACAGCACTAAGAGCACTACTGACCGGCGAGGGGCCTCCGTGAGCTCCTGTGCGGAAGCCATTATTCAGTCTCTCTCTTTCCTTGTTTGTTTGCTTTCAATGCGTGCATTGAGAGCGCCCATTGTTGGAAACGTCCGCTTATGTAATTCTTTACGACCCTCTATCAAATACAAATCAGTTTTGCCCGGTATGTTTTTCAAAAGAGGGGTAGATTATCATTACTTCTGAATGTGGATGTATGGATGTCCGGCACATTGTCGACAAATCAACAGGTTCTGGAAAGCACAATGAATGTAGAGAGTGTTGTTGCTCTTGTTGTTTTTTCTTGTCCAATTCAGCACAGATGGTTTATAAATACCTTGTTGTGAAGTCGAAAAAAGATTGTGTGTGTGCATGCATGCTGGTGTGCGTGCGTGTGTGTGGGTGGGTGCTGTTGTGTGTGTGTGTGTTTGTGTATGTTGTGCGCCTGTTGTAAGTGTGTGTGTCTGCTTGCTGGTTCGGTGTGTCTGCCCGCACGTACGTGCAAACAGACACAGACAGACAGAGGGAGGGCATGGAAGCAGAAAAGAGAAAGCAAAGAAAGTGAAAGAGCAAGTAGAGAGCAGCGAGGAGGGAGATGGAATAGAAAGACAGCGAGCAAGAAAGATGGCTAACGAGCATTAAGCGGAGGACAAAATGCTTGGAGCCTGGCGCTCATTCTTGTCTGCAGCGTTACCAGAAATAAAGGCGGTTGCTGTGTTGCTGGATAGTGCTGAACCCTCCCGGGCAGCGAAGCCTCCGCCGTCCCAGTTTGCCAGCGTGTATGGCGGGCAGCCTGGACCGGCCTCCTACCCACCCCCCCCCCGTCAGATTCTGAAGAGCCCCATTGACGTGGGCGGTATTAGCATTCAATGGCGGTGGAGGATGTTGAGCAGGTCAGGGTTTGTGTTCCACACTACCTAACTTGTTCTTCGCTACAGAGGTATCAAATGTGTCCCTCGCCGGTTGCGTAACCCGATGGGAATAAGTGAAAAGAGACGAGGCGAGCTCCCAGCTAGCCAGGGTTCTCCCTTTGTGTACATCGCTTTGAGCTGCCAGAAAGCCATGGGTCACTCACGGCAACGGCCCCGTTTTGGCTGGATCCTGTCACATCTGGCCCACAAACGCACTAACGCAGTGATGTAAGCGCTCGTGTCCTGTTTATGTGATGTTTTCGGTTGTTCTCTGACAGCTACTGGAATTATACGCTTCTTGACAACTCTGTGTACGGCCACAGTGTCTTTGAAGTAGCTGAGACGGCCCTGGAGAGTTTAGGTAATAGTTGTGTGTATTATGCGAGGGTCTGGTGCTTCTGTGGGGAGTAAGCCAGTGAATGCGTTTTCATTAGTTTACATTTTAGCTGCAGCAGCTGTGGTGTTTGGTCATGATGAAGCAGCTGACATAACCCCTGGACATTCTAAATATTGATTAAAGGTGCAATTGGGAGAGAGAGAGGGGATTTGTGTGTGTGTGTGTGTGTGTGTGTGTGTGTGTGTGTGTGTGTGTGTGTGTGTGTGTGTGTGTGTGTGTGTGTGTGTGTGTGTGTGTGTGTGTGTGTTCCACCTCAACCGGGCTAATTAATAACTAGCATGAACATTTGAGTGCCCATTAGTTAGAGATAAAAAGACGCCAACTCCCATCCGTGCAAGATAAAATGCCCACAAAAGCAATGGAGATGGCCATGGCGAAGACTGCGGTTCTGCGAAGGCAGGTCCGCACAACTTCCAGCGAAACACAGCTTCACCAGATTGGAGCGCTGTCGTGTGCACTGGACGCACACGACACCGTCGCGATAGGACCAATGTGAACTATAACCGTGCGTTCCATTCACAACTGCCTGATTTGTTAATGTTCCTTCATTCCTTTAATTACACATTCCAAAGGTTAATGTCATTGTTGGCATTATTCGATGCTATTATCTGCTAACGCAGCCAAACTAAACAATGCAGGTCTTTCAGTTTGTTACCCCTGGAACGAAATACACTACAGCTGTTCAGTCTGGGTCATCCCCCCATTCTTTACCGTCCGTTAACCCCCACCGTGCCACATTGACTGTTATCTGCAACACACAGTTCCCACATATATATATTAGAGCTGTCAGTTAAACGCGTTATCAACGGCGTTAACGCAAACCAATTTTAACGGCGTTCATTTTTTTAACGCAAATTATTATTTTTTTTGAAAAAAAAAAAAATATATATATATATTTTTTTTTTTTGGGCTCAAAACAAAGAAGCAGTAGCCTGACTGCTATGTTTAAGGCATATCTTTGTATGTTCATCGTTTGATTGCATTATAGGCTTTTTTTTTGTACCGTCCTGTTTTGATCAGTATATGCCAATGTTGTTATCAATAAAAAAACATTTGCACAAGGCAAGCCGATGCACTTCTCCATGTTGATAAGAGCATTAAAATGAGAAAATTAATGGGACAAAGAATTCAAGGGATATTTAGCATAGAAAAAAAAAACGATTAATCACGATTAATCGTGAGTTAACTATGGCATTAATGCGATTAATCGTGATTAAATATTTTAATAGCTTGACAGCCCTAATATATATATATACACACACACACACACACACACACACACACACACACACACACACACACACACACACACACACACACACACACACACACACACACACACACACATGCAAGGCCACACATCTTTCTCAGAAGTAGTATTTCTTAGAAGTGACAAATCATCTCATATTGCACGCACACACAGACACACACACACATACATTTAAAGACAGGATGACTCTATACCGACTGCACACTCAAAAACCCTTCAAGGTAATGTAAAATTGTATTTCCCACATAGAATGAAACAAGGCGATAACATCCTTAGAGATCCATGAGGGCTGGTTAAATGCAGAAGTGTCTGTTTGATGAATGACATGCATACATGTTTTCTTAACCTAGTTTGTCTGTATGGTTTCTGCTTGAGGGGAGCGTTAAGGATGTCTGAACCCAACACTGAACGTGAAGCTGTGTAGGCAGTTTTCCCGGAACCGTTTCTGTGCTGCACTTAGTTGGACTGCGCACTGGGACAAGTCCACGTAACTGGGGATCAGCCACATGTTCAAACAAAGACCATGGTATCCTCATGCCAGAGATTTCACCAAACAGTTTGCTAGTTTATGACTAGTATCCAATCGTACTGATGTTTACTATTATATTAGTATTGCTAGTATGGTAGCCTATTGTTTGCTTGACTAATGTTTACTGAAACTTTATTGTTTGGTGGTCTAGTAGCCTATGGTTTGCTAAGATACTATTGTTTGCTAGTTACTTTCTTACTAGTAATGCATACTGTGTATACTGTGGTTGGCTATCACAGCATTACCGCTACCGCTACAATTTTCTCGACTATGTAAGGGATAATGTACAGCGAGCATTTTCCTGCTTATTACACGGCTACTTACTAAAGAAAGCAATCATTTCGCACATGATATAGCATCACGAAAATATTTATTAATAAAAAAATAATTGTATTGCTTCCACTCATAGAAAAAAGACTGTTCAATATGCTGGGTGGAAGTCTGTTATCCAAAGCAACGGTCTGTTATTCAAAGCAACGGTATGTTATTCAAAGCAACGGTATGTTATTCAGATATAAAAACCTCTTGCCGATGCCTTGACCGACCTATCAGGATCTGGTATTCATCTAAGCTGTGGAATGTTTGCTAATGAACTTCAGAGTTCTGTGAGTCGCAGAATATAACCAACACTTCCACAGAACTGTGGGTTGATCAACAGCCCACGATGGACTACCACATGTCAGAATGGAAAGCATGTTGTCTTAACGCCAGAGATGACTTCCTGTCATCTGGAGGCCATGACACCGTTCACACGGCAATCTTTTGGTCTAATTAAAAAAAAGATGAGCTTTGATTATACCGGGAGATCCGTCTCATTGTGTCTTGTGACAAAATGAGGGGGATTTCAGTCACATACACAGTGTCAATTCCATGAGCGTGCGTGTGTGTGTGTGTTTTTACATGATTATTATTCATCTACTTCGGCTCAGCTGGGTTGTTTACTTTGGCACCTGGTCGATGCCAGGAGCCGCGGCTCCACCGTGTGACTTGGCTGCCAGGCGGGCGATGATGACTCAAGTCTTTGGCCGGGCGGCATGGCCTCATTGGCAGGCGCCACTCACGCTGTTTGTCCGAGCAGCGGCCCCGGGTACGTCCGTGTGCTCCTCAGCGGTAAACACACACGGTTTGAGAACGATAAGAGGGTCCATGTCCCGGAGAATTAGAGTCGCAAGGATGTACCGGTGGTCGAGATTCAAGAGGTAATATGTATGTGTGTGGATTATTTGCCAATGCGGCTGGCCTACTTAGGTGGAAGAGCAATGCTGCCTGGGGAGAAAAAATCCTGAATGTTGCATAATTTTCAATCTCTGTTCAAGTGTCATTGAGACGGGGTGGTGGGACAAGATGAGTTCATGGCAACAAGGCGGTCAGTGAAATATAGAGAGCCGGTGTTGTGATTTTTGCTTTTGATGTGTTTTATGAGAGCATACATGACCTATTGTCTATATGGCCATTCAATCCAAACAGAGAGAATTATCATGATACAAACAGATACATATGTAAACAGAAAATTCCTAATGTAGGGATCTAACGTCTCCTCAGGCAGCAATATTCTGGGGTTATTAATTATGTAGTAAACCAAAATAAAAAAGAACATTGGAGGAGAAGGATTACGTCTTGTGTTGATTTAAAAGAAATGCGTTATTTGCAGGACTGACGCGTGACGCGTAATGAATATGTGAGGAGCTGTGTGTGTGTATCATCAACAACATCAATTCAAATGTGTTTTCCATTAGGATTCCTGTCCTAAACCAATGCTTTGCCTGGCGGCCATATTCCAGACTCTTATCAAAGACAGATAACATTCTCCTCTAATGGCCCCACCAAGGTCTGTTTGTCATGAAATTTTCCGGAATGTTCCGAAAACATTTCCCTGAACTTGTGAGCAGTGTTCCCCTACGATGTGGAAAATGTACAAACTGACAATTCTCTTATTTGCCAGTTTCGTTTTCATGGACAACAGACTGTTTTTTGTTGTCCTTGGGCACAGCGTAGTCGTGTGTCTCGGCGAGGCAGCCATGCTGGCATAGCGATGGGAGAGTGGGGGAGGGTCGTCTGAAGGAGAAACAGATCAAGCAAATTCAATTATGAAATTCTCAAGGCTTCAGCACACTCCCTCTTGGTCGTTAATCAACCGCTCTGTCGTTTACTGACCGGGCAGGGTAGGCCTGACCGCTGTTATAGGGTTTCCTGCAGGCCTGCTACTACTACTCATGGGATGAATGAAGTAGAATAACAGAGACAGAGTCATTCATCTTTTCAGATGCAGCCACGAAGATTTAACGAATAAAATCAAAACAACGTTGTTTAGTTTGTAATCCAATTCGACTGGATACAATGATAGTGAATGGATAGGAGCACTGTATTTTGGGGTGTTGATGATTTTTGGCTCAAATTGAGCACATTTGAATTTCAGGGATGTAGAGAACAGAATGGCATGTCTCCATTTCATCATGGCTCTTTAAGACCACAAAACTCAATCCGTTAGTCAATAGAGTGTAATGGATACTATCTCTCAGTATCACCTTTCCTAAATACTAATAAAAATCAATCATTGATCCACAAACCAGTTAAGGATGGGAAAGAAAGAATAGCTTTTACTGAGGTCATTTATATAACTCATGTTCATTGTTTCCACTGTTCATTGACCACCATTCTCACAAAGCTTGTCTCTTGAGAAGTGTCTTTGGTTTGTGAATATAACTGACTTACACTAGCCTAGTCTGCCTTCCTATTATCTACTTATGAGGGTCAGTGGTTATACTTCCGCCATTTTATGCCGATGAAAAGGTCCAGTCAAGTGTAGAGGCTAGAGAAAACGCACTTCAGCTAACTAGCACTTATCCCGTGACTGTTCGCGTACAGTCCACGCACACACACGCACACGCACACGCACACGCACACGCACACGCACACACACACACAGTGTGTCACAAACAAGTTAATCTGGAGTCACTTTGTTTCTGTGACACAGCAGCTGAAGAGAAAGAGAAATTGTTCAGTGTGTGGGACCAATAAGTGTTGAGTATAACAGAGTAAGGGCTAGCCAGAGGTTATGGTCATTACAAGGTTTCTGTGTGCTCAACAATTGTATAATCAATGGTACTCAATATAGAAAATTGTATTTGGTTGTGGTCGGTGTTATAATTTATAATATATATCTATACCAACCATATAGCTAGTATACCGGTTATAAAGATGTTTATAGGGTTAGCAATGCCATACAATGATACACCTTGCCAGGCCATTTGACACTTTGCTACGACCATACTATTATACGACACTATACTATGCTAGGCTATACATGCCATGCTACGCTATCCTAGCATATAGGATATGCTATCCTATACTACATTACACTATTATATGCAAAACTATACTACACTATACTATGCTAAGGTATACATACCATGCTACGCTATACTAGCAAATAGGATATGCTATCCTATACTACATTAGACTATACAATGCTATGCTTCACTATGCGTCACTACGCTACCCTATACTAAGGACATTATTGACCTTCCTGGGGAAAATGCAATAGCTGTGGCCGTTTGTGGATGTGCTCTGTATCATATCACCATAGTGATGTTTAGTTGATCGCAGAATAACAGAGAGGAGTGCTCCGTTCTGTTTGCAGGACTACGGTTTTTAGTTTATATAAAAAGCCTGGTGTTAGGTTTCATAGTCCTTGTGAGGTGTGTGTGTTAGTGTGCTTGTGTGTGTGTGTGTGTGTGTGTATGGGGGTGTGCGTCTGTGAGTGTTTCGGGGGGACTGTGATGTGTCTAGGGATGGGCAGGATGAATCTGTGATACAAAAACAAGATAAAAGGGAGGAAATGCTACAAAAGTGAATTTAAGAATGATGAAATATAATCGCATGGATGTGTGTATGTTTGTTTGCGTATGTCTGTGTGTGTGTGTGTGTGTGTGTGTGTGTATGTGTATGAAGGAGAGAGTAACCAAGATGGACAGAAGAAAGGAAAGAAGAGAAAGCAAGCGTGTCAACATAACTGTGAATGACAAAAACATGGCATCAGGGTCCCCGCTTGGTGACCCTGTTTGCTAATTAGGTGTCAAACCCATTTTTCCACCCCGGGAAAGAAAGATTATATCGAAGAGCTATAATTGCCAGAAGGCTGAAGTGAACATTCATCACACCACCATTAACATACTTAGGCTTTTTGATCTTAACGCTTTGTGTGTGTGTGTGTGTGGGTGTGTGTGTTTGTGTGTTTGAGTTTAAATCCAAATGATCAGTTTGATTGATTGGACACTAGAGGTAGGCCTAATGGATCTAAATAGCCATTTAGTACCGTGGGCTCTAATGTAGATGGAGCATACGCACAGTAGGTCTGTATCCGATCCAATTAGTCTCAATACAAATAATCATTAACTGGTTTCTCTGATAACAAAGCCATAACATCTAACGTTGTGACCCCGGAGCAGAATGCTTCCTAACATCAGGGCTCAGATGGTAGTGGATCCTCTCATTAGCTCACCACATCTTTACCAAGTGGTTTTCCTGACCGATTTCCACTTGCCTCTCTGCGTTTAGCCCGCACCCCCCCACTTTGACAATATTTGCGTTTTGTTCAGCGTCGCATGAACATTGGCCTATTTAACGCAGGCCTCCAACGCCCCTTCCTCAAGACGCAGCGCGCCTGCCCCCCCCACGCTGAGGGCAGCCCGCTGACCCCCCCAGCTCGTCCCACGGAGAAGGTGCCACTCTAAGTGGACTGGCCATTTCAGGACCTCCCGTCTGATGCATTGTGTTGTGGCTGCATTGTGTTGGCCTCTCGTTGCGGTCATTGATGCTCTCTTTGCGGGTCGTATACGCTATTGTGTCTCTGCTCAAAAGTGAAAAAGAGCCAGTCATTGTCCTTCACAAACACACATCCATCAGCGGTCAATACGATGATATTGCCGGTGACCTATATGTGAAGACTTGAGGTCAATGGGGGGGAGGGGGGGGGGGGGAAATACCTAGGCACATGCGAGTGGTCTTTTGAACGTTGACAGAGTACAGATTGACACATTATGCCCAGACGGAGCCCATGGCAATGCCAGCTTGTGAGATATCTTGGCATCTCATTCCCCTTGGGGATGAAATAATCCTGAAATAATAATCATCTTCGCTGTTCCTTTTTCTGTGAAGCAGACTTGCCCTCTGGGAGGAAAATGGCCCACATGGAAATGTAACAGCAATATCAATGCACGTCTTCCCACACACACGCACGCACACACGAAGACACACACACACACACACACACACACACGCACACGCACACGCACACGCACACACACCATTAGGCGTTCAATCTCACTTTCATTAAATCCCTGTATCGGTCAGAGGTTTATTCTAATTGGTCCTTGTCTTGAGGGTGCCAGGACACATCATACTGAACCAAACGGGAACGGACAGAAGAGGGGGAGACAGGACAGTTAAGAGAACTGGAAAGGACAGGAGGACAAGACAATACAGGGGAAGAAGACACTGGACTGGAGGTGCAAGAAAACGGTTGGACGGACAGAACCGCAGTGACGACGGGGCGGTGGAAGAGAGGGCAGTAGAAGACGGAAGAACCTGATTGGCCAGTTGAGGCTGGCTGCATTCCTTGCATGACTCGGAGGCTTCTCCCCCTCTGCTGAGTCTTAGTGGGGAGTAGCGATCAATACGGTCCCAACCTGCTGCTGCTGGGGCACCGGGCCCAA
>NC_044056.1:7628539-7656039 GCF_902167405.1 Gadus morhua | reverse complement strand
TGATCTTGTTTTTAAGGCGGATGATTGAGGTTGTTAATAGAGCACAGCTATGGCTATGTAAGACCCTTGTAAAAGAGGTACTGGGCTGTGCATAAGGGCTGATGAGTCTATCTAGAGGTGTCTGTATTCCTTGCATGCTCCCTGCTGTTCGGGTGTATGTGTGTAAGTCTGTAAGTCTGTGTGTGTGTGTGTGTGTGTGTGTGTACAAGTGTGTGTGTGTGTGTGTGTGTGTGTGTGTGTGTGTGTGTGTGTGTGTGTGTGTGTACGTGTGTACGTGTGTACGTGTGTACGTGTGTGTGTGTGTGCGTGTGTGCGTGTGTGTGTGTGTGTGTGTGTGAGTGTGAGTGTGGGTGTGTGAGTGGGAGAAGGGGAGTGGTGGGAGTGCTTAAGGGATTAGAGCCGGGCCGGGTTGCCGTTTGGGAGGAGAAGACCCCTCAGTGGAGAGCTCTCACCACGGGGGGGTCTCCTTTAGCTGCGCCCTATTTGCATGGCCCCCCTCTTCTGAACAGAGAATGAGGCTTTTCTCTTTTTCCTCCCTCCCTCCCTCCCTCCCTCCCTCCCTCCCTCCCTCCCTCCCTCCCTCCCTCCCTCCTTTCCTGCCTCCCTCCCTCCCTCCATTTCTCCCTCCCTCCCTCCCTCCCTCTCCCCCCCACTCCCTCCCTTCCTCCCTCCCTCCCTCCCTCCCTCCCTCCCCTCCCTGTCCTGTGCACCTTAGGGGAGAGTGCTGCCATCCAGGGACTCAGTTCAGTTGTTACACAGACAATGGGAGCGCAGGATTGAGGACAGTTGGCAGGCTGGGCCCGTTGGACAGGATAGGGAGATGTGTGTGTGGCTAAGTAGCTCATCTCTTCTGCCCGCTGACACACCAGACGCTCACGGAGAGGTAAGCACCTCGGTGACCGCTCGTTCTGATCTAAGGCTAGACGGCCGGGCCGGAGCACCCTGTCGTTGTTTATGTTGTTGTGCTTATGAAAGTGATGGAACGGTATACCGGTAGGCTATGGGAAGAATGAAGTTAAGTGACTCGGTCAATTGTTTGAAATCTCTTTGCCTCGGTGCAATGACATTCTTTCGAAAACAAAACGCTGAAATGTCTGCTGCTACTTTTCTTCTCGTTTTGTTCAGTCCTTTCATTTTCACTCACTGAAAGGGAGATTTGTTTTCTTTTCCGAAGCAATAGCGAGGTACGCCAGCATCCCTTAAGCGACCATAAAGCACCACATTAGTTTTTCCGTTTGCCGTTTGGGGTTTGGGTTAGGTAGCCTATTCAGTGGCATAATGAAAATCCCCCTCCTCTCAGTGGTGTAAAATGCAATTAGGCAGGATATTTGCGGCGGGTATTTGGTTGACATCAGAAGAACATTCCCATTGTCGCGGTAATCTTTAGTCTAAAGTGTTATCCCATTTATTTAATCCAATAAAGGGGTAGTGAATTAGACTCTCCTAAGACTAATCTTTCTAATGTGTGTCAGATATTTACTGCCTCCCTAAAGGATTGTGAGCACTGTCTGTGCCCTTTGGCCAGTGACCTCTTGTTTCCCTGTCTCAAAATACTTTATTTACCGTTCCCCGGATAAACAATTGTTTTCTAGGATT
This sequence comes from Gadus morhua, assembly GCF_902167405.1. NCBI lineage: Eukaryota > Metazoa > Chordata > Actinopteri > Gadiformes > Gadidae > Gadus > Gadus morhua. The sequence goes on along the minus strand of NC_044056.1, from coordinate 7,654,443 downwards.
CTCTGCATTAGTCCCTGACACAGACACGGTGAAACCGACGTATCACTCTGTCAGTTGGTAATTACAGTTATCTGGGATTGATTGTCACACAGAGCTGTCAACTCTATTGGTGTGTACACTGAGATATGGAGGCCGCCACAAGCAGTCCTGTGTCGACCGCAGCTGGGCTGATATCTCCATTGGCCAGATGTGCTATGAAGTAATTGAGTGGGTTTCTAATCGAGAATACAGTTCTCTCCTCCTGACCTTTGCCAATTGCTCACCATGTACCGTATCGACCAGGCCTCGTAGACTGCCGCGTAATATAGTGCCGCTACGTGAAGCGATACAGCCCGGGTCGTTGTATGTTATGCCCATGTTAAACTTAAAGCAACACAACTGGCTCCACGGGCGACCTTGCAGGTCCATGGACAACAACCTAACTTCCTGCCCCTCCCCCATCAAAGCAAGCCCCGCCCCTTTTGCATCTGGTTAACCCCTTCAGCACCTTGCATAACAACCTGTGAACACACAATGTTGAACGCTACCGATAACAGTCGCTCATTCTCCACCGTTTTCTAATACTATGTCACGATACTCAACGGTAAAAGGTTTGTAAAGCCAGTTTTTTTCATTGTGACCAGTGATTATTATGTGCAAAGGTGAGTTGCAACCCTTTGACCACCGTGACCCACATTTCACAGAATGGAGATGCAAGCGTGGAAGGAAAATCCATTATGGACATTCAGTATAGACATCAGTCAAGAGAAAAGGTCATCTGGTTGGGGAATTCAATTGCTTTATGCTGCTGTGCTGCCATTACAGCAATGGAGGAGCTTTCCATAATTCAGCCCCTTCTATTGCTTCCATGGAGACAGCAATAAGTGAACAGGTTAATGGTAAGTTGTAAGCATCCGTTGGCCGTTTCCATTGTCTGCCCCCTGACAGTCTCCTTCCTGTCCGTGCAGTCCTAAGGACGAGCACGTTCAACATGTGTTTTTGTACGTTTCAAGGTAAAAGCATTCTGCAAATGGATGGAGTAGGGAGCAGTTGGAAACATTAATGTTTTTTCCGATTCTGTTTACTTGTACACTAACGAAATTTCCTATCGTGCATTATAGGTAGTGTGTATGTTTTCCCAGCACACTTTGTACTAAAATCGGATCGGATGATATTGATATGCAGGGTCACGAAGGGCCACTGAATCTGGGCTGTCCCTAAGGACAATGTGTTGACCTGGAAGGTTGAGTTAAATGGCTTACATTATAAAGGCTGAGTAAGAGCGAGGGCGGGAGGGAGAGTCAGACGGAGGGAGAGGATAAAATAGAGTAGGTGAGATCACGGCATGGATTTGGATTTGGCTCTCCATTTTGGGCCTCTCAATTACCTCATTATCACAGTATCGTCTGAACCTGTTCTCTTTGGATGTAAGGTTTGATGGTGATCATTGTAATTAGCCCTATTCTCTGCTAAAAGTATTTCTGCACTTTGAACATCTAATCTGTTGCCATTGGCCCGATAGTTCATACACATCTGAGCCGAAAAAGAAACTGCTTCACTAATAAGCATGGTTAACTGAATCAAATTCAAATTCAAAATATCCTGCTTGAACAGCTAAATGGTATTTTTTTAATACAACCGAGGCTGTCTGGCTGACCGATACAGTCGGCCTCCTAACAGCTGTATGCAGATGTGACAAGCATATAAGACGCCAAAAATAAGGATTTGTGTTCAAGGTCTCTCTCTTTTTCCCACTCACACTTCCTGGCGGGTGTCAGTGTTTTCCTCTGATTGAGCACCTCCCTACGAAATAGCCTTTCAGACACCTCTGCTGCCGATATGACCGTGTAGCTGGCAAGTGGAAATGGACGAAACGTCTGACTGCGCCGTGGACAAATGCCCGCTATTGATTTGTCAAATAAACAACCTCTTTTTGGTGGGTGTTGTGATGGAACACATTCTGCCTAGCAACAGGGGGGCGTCTTCTCCTCGCGGAGAGTGTCTCCATCGGTCACGCTTGTGACTAGAGCCCACTGGGTCGGTGGTTGTGTTAGCTGTGTGTGTATCATTCTATACCCTTTGTTGTGATGTGATTTATTAGGGGTCCTAGCTTGGCTTGGATCTGTCTATCCCAGGGCCTGGTGTCTTTTCTCCCTCCCTGTGAAATATTAGTTTGTCGAGCCTTTGAAGGGGGAGGCTGCACTGCCTCATTTAGGGAAACGATTTTTATATAAATAATTCATGGTGTAGTTTGTGATATGGATCACAACGGGTTTGGAGCGCAGTTTTGGCGATTCAGCATACATACACCGTGTCTTGTTTCATACTGCTGTTGTTATTGCTCTTGACAATGTATAGTGCAAGACAAGGAAAGGATAGACCTACATTAGACAAGGTGTATACTTAATGCAAGACAGAGTGTATACAAAAAGGAATACAGCCTGCAGATGATCTGGCATATAATCTCTCCCCACACGTGACATAATGCATACAGTGTGTACAATATCTCTGCTATATACAATGTGTTACATTGTCCTTCAAGCCAAGCTGGTTATAAACCTAATTATGGAGGCAGAATAGATGTGGTTTGACAACCGACTAGCTTCACAAAAAGGCTCCCTTTAAACCGTTCTTCTTTCTCTCTTTTTCTAATTTCTTTCCATCTCTATTTCGTTCTCTCTCCGCCTCTGACAGCCTTCCAGCTCTCCCCTTCGTTAGCCATTCTGTGAGCTTCTACATGTGCAGAACAAGTGTAGAACTGATTGAGACTTGATTGCAGCCAGGCCCGTACTCACTCCACTGTCTCTAAGCAACGCTCCATCCAACCACTACACTGATTAAGGGACCACGCCAAGCCAGCATTAACCCCATCTTGGCTCCCACCAGCTGGATTAATTTGTAAAGCTGATGTTAATTTGACTGAGCTGGGTGATTGTGAGGGAATCTCTGTATGCAAGCCTGTACGCTGTGCGTGTGTGTGTGTGTGTGTGTGTGTGTGTGTGTGTGTGTGTGTGTGTGTGTGTGTGTGTGTGTGTGTGTGTGTGTGTGTGTGTGTGTGGGGGGGGGGTCTGTGTCTGTGTGCTCATGTGTGTGTGCGGGTCTGTGTGCGCGCCCATGTGTGTATTTGAGGAGATGGAGGATATTCCCGCCCACTTGTTTGTGAAGTCTACCCACTCTGATGACTACCCCTTCCCCCTCACCCTCACCCTGTGTCCACTGACCCTCCACCCGACCCCGGCCCACCCTGCCCTGCCTCCACCACCGGCCCTGACCCCCACTGATAAGCATTAGAGATGCTGCACTGGGAGACGGCCATCAAAGAGGACACTGTGAGGGACAGCTGTGGATTACCTTTAGACTCTCCTGCCCCCTATTGTCAAATGGTTCTGTGTCGAGGTGATTGTGTTCCTACTACTAGGTGTTCTGGTGGAGAGGATGCAGTTGAGGCCCACGTACTGCCCGCATCAGACTGCCCCCCTCCAGCACGCACGCACGCACGCACGCACGCACGCACGCACGCACGCACGCACGCACGCACGCACACACACACACACACATACACACTAGTACCACATACTCCTACACATACACACATAGTAAATACACATAATCACACATATAGACACATATATACACATACAAACACACACACACAAACCCACACACCCACACTAGTACCACATACTCCTACACATACAGTACATACACATAAACACACATACATACATACAGACACATATAGACACACACACACACACACACACACACACACACACACACACACACACACACACACACACACACACACACACACACACACACACACACACACACACAGCCTTTATGTAAAATGAAAACAGTCCAGGCTGGGGTTTGGCATCTCAATTGGAGGCTTAAGATGAGAGAGAGAGAGAGAGAGAGAGAGAGAGAGAGAGAGAGAGAGAGAGAGAGAGAGAGAGAGAGAGAGAGAGAGAGAGAGAGAGAGAGAGAGAGAGAGAGAGAGAGAGAGAGAGAGAGAGAGAGAGAGAGAGAGAGAGAGAGAGAGAGAGAGAGAGAGAGAGAGAGAGAGAGAGAGAGAGAGAGAGAGAGGAGGAGGAGGAGGAAGGTGCAACCAAATTCTAATCCAGCAAGCAGATGAACAAGCCTTGCAGATGGAGAAACTGGAGAAGCTGGAGCATAAAAAAAAAAAAAAAAACGGAGCAACAGAGAGAAGAGCAGTAATAGCAGCTCCTAATAGACCCTGACAACATCCCGCCTCTGATTCATGGCGGAGCAGAGGGGAGGAGAGGAGAGGCGGGGGAGAAAATGTCCCTGTTTGAGGGCTGTCACAGCTGCACAAGGTGATTTATGGTGGGGACCGGAGAACACACGCCCCCCCCCCCCCCCTCCCCACACGCTGAGAGAGGTAAGGTGGGGCCATTAATACTGATTATAAGCACACCTGCCCCGCTGCCCTCTCTCTGTCTGTTGAGTGTTACTTTGCTTCGATTCAGGACTCAAGATGCCATGATTCTTAATGGCAGAGCGTTGTGTCTGCGTCCACATATCATCTCTGCCCTTAATCTCCTAAGTGCATTTATTAACGTCATCAATGATTCATGGAGGAGCCAGGACAACACTCGTCAATATGGCCGCCCGCGGCACACGGGATCGACAGAGAGATTGGGAGAGGGAATAAGTCTGAATAAACAGAGGGAGAGAGTGACAGACAGACTGACAGAGAGAGAGATACATGCAGAGTCCGTTGAAATAAGTTGATGAGAGAGAGAGAGAGAGAGAGAGAGAGAGAGAGAGAGAGAGAGAGAGAGAGAGAGAGAGAGAGAGAGAGAGAGAGAGAGAGAGAGAGAGAGAGAGAGAGAGAGAGAGAGAGAGAGAGATCACACATAAGCTTGTGTCCCCTCTGCTTTGTCATAGTTTGATGAATGTGTTTAAAAGCATGGCTGGAGCCACGCCACAATTGCGGGCTTGTTCCAAGTTAAAATGAATGTTTGCTCAGTTATATTCACGGCAACAAAGACCCCCCACCACCCGCCCCCCTCAAGCACTTGTACTGTTCCTTTGGAGAGGTGTTGCTAGGATACGGGGGCAAAGACGTGGAAGACGAAAGCCGATGTCTTGCCTCCCTCCAGCTGCAGACATTTTGTCCGACTTATTAAGTGTGTCTCTGTGAGGGAGGGTGTGTGTGTGTGTGTGTGTGTGTGTGTGTGTGTGTGTGTGTGTGTGTGTGTGTGTGTGTGTGTGTGTGTGTGTGTGTGTGTGTGTGTGAGAGGGAGCTGTGATTTACCGAAAATGCATGTCTTCGTTTGTATAAGTTTGCCATTTTGGAGACACTTTTAGCTTAACAACGAAGCGTGAATTCAGATACAGCTCATTATAGAGACATAGAGGGTTATAGCACGCTGCTCAAGAAAGCCTGCAGATAGGATTTGCAGATGGGACCCAGTAGTACTTTTCATATTTGGAGGCTAACCCCATAGCTGCTCGGACAGTAATCTGCCCCTATCAGTGTCTCATTCTCTGCAATCCTCAACTCTCTCTCTCTCTCTCTCTCTCTCTCTCTCTCTCTCTCTCTCTCACTCTCTCTCTCTCTCTCTCTCTCTCTCACTGCCTTCCAACTGAACGCATCATGGCTGAGCTCCACCGATCAATATTGCCTCCCTAATATTCAATTACACTACACCAGCAAATATCAGGCCAGCAAGGCAGGGGAATGAATGAATGAATGAGCGGCCAGGTGTGGATTGATACCTAGTGCCGGGGGCGCTGTCACACGCACTTGACATCATAATTATTTCAGGGCCCGGCTCTCGGCCACAACAAACATGGAGACACACCAGGGTCTAACTGCAAATGTGATCATCATTTATTGATGAACAGAAGTTAAACAAAGATAATGGTGTAAGAAAAGTCGAATGGTGTGTCTGCAGAGGGAGAGAGCCATGGGCAGACTGGTGAGCCTTATATCTGCAGCCAGCTGATTGTGCAGCTCCACCCTCCAGGAACCACCTGAGAGGAGAGAGGGACAGGGAGGGGCCAAGCAACCACACAAAGACAGCCAGAGGGCCGTCACAATAGACCTCTGAAGAATCAGTCCCGCCTGCGAGGCTCCGGTTCCATCGGTGCCGTTAATGCGTCTTCATAATAGTTGACTACTTTAACGGCACGACAATCCCAAACCCAAGGGGAATCTAGATTGAAAAAGTGTGTAGTTCAAAACGTGAGCAGCTTTTACTTAGAGTAAAACTGAGTTTGTTGTTGTACGATTATTCAAAAACCTCATGTTATTTCCCATAGACATTTGTCTGATGGAACCAGGAGCTTCGGAGGCGGGACTTGTTCTTCAGAGGTCCATGTAGCCGGCTAAGAGTATTTACGACCGCTAGCCAAACACAGACGCTAGTTCTACCGATTTCCTTTTACACGGGGGTGGAGGAAATGGGAGCAAAAACAATCAGCATTAGGGACAAATCATTACGCCTTAGACCAAGCGAGTCCTAATTGAGTTGTTATGGGCTTTCTCGTAAAATATTGAGTTAAATCTAGTGTCCTAATGCGGTTTTACTGATGAAAATGATGCACTTAGTATGATATATGAAGCAATGTTTACACTAACTACACCGGACGTCATTGTTTGCATGCAATTTAAACAGTTTTCAACTATTAATATTCTCAATTGAACAGGGACGTTTAACAGGGCAGTAAGTCTGTCATCGGTATCAGCCTGACTCTGTACAGTATAACGCCAGCTCGCTGCCTCTCCGGGCCTCCAGAGGACTTGAGCGCGTGCTAATGTCCACGTTTACCCACACAGCTGCTGCTTGTCATAGCGCCGGGCCTGGCATCAGGCTGTTAGCTGCTGGCTGCTAGCTATTAGCTGGTTGTCGTGTTAGGCTAACAAGCCTGGTGTTGAAGGGAGACTGATGTGCTGCACCAGAGACGGTCGGTGACAGACATCATCATTTGTGGTAGCGAGGGCCATCCGTCCGTCCTGTCAATCATTAGACTATCTTGCACCTTGCTGGGGCGAAGGCCTCGAGACTGGGTGCGGGCTTGGAGGCATCAGGGCTGTTTTGCATCACAGACTGTGTGTTGCCGGATGTCTTTTTGTTTTGTTTTTTTGTAGTGTGAACTGTGTCATTATTGATGAGTGTGTGGGGTATCCCTGGCATGCCGAGTCATGACAAGTCTTGTGAGGTTTCCTTCTCCTCTACTGCGTCGAATGTTGAATTTTGAATGTCGAACGTTGAACGTTGAATGCGTGTGTCAACGTAACGCAGGTCTCTGTGGGTGGTTGTAAAGGAGATTATTCTGCTCAGTTCAGAGGACGTTGAAGACTCAGTCGCAGAAGTTACAGCGACAAGTAGATTTGCGATTCAAGCGGAATACGATATCAGGTACAGCCAGACTCAAGACAGGAGCGCACGACAACTTGCAGTAATTAGACCAGCTTTCACCCAGTCGCTCGCCCTGATCCTCAGACTACAGATTCATCATATTTATGAATACGAGTCTTGAGTCTCCATTTTTTGTATAAAACATACATAAATGTATTATGTAATAAGCATAGACGGATCGACAGACAGACAAGCAGGCAGATAAGATAGACACTGAGTGACTGAGTGACAGAGTGACTGAGTGACTGAGTGACTAACTGAATGACTGACTGACTGACATGCAGGCAGGGAGAAAGACAGAAAGACAGGCAGAGAGAAGGACTGAGTAGTGTGCCCCCTTGAAGGACTGCTGCAGAGAGATGAAAGGCTATTTGGACAGAATCATGAGGAAGACCACAATGGCTGGTCGGTTGGTTGGCTCCTCAGATACAATACTGCTCTCTGTTCATCACAAGAACGCAGTCTTCCATTTGGACCTAGGATCCTTTATCCTCTGGGCATAATCGACTCTCCACGAGTCACATCGGAATTGCAAATTAAAAAGATTAGATCTTTTATGACAAATCATCTTTTGTCAGGTTCAAATGGGAACACGCTCTGTATTGATGTTTTACCATTTGGTCATTTAGCAAACACTTTTACCCAAAGCCGTTTACAGTGAATTCAGATACATGAAATTAAGGAGGGGTAGGCCTCTTGCTCAAGGCTGCTTACTGGTACACTGTGGACACAGGGGATTGACCCCAGCACAGTTTGCCTGGGGTCAGACACCCTAGCCTAGCCACTACATTATCCTGCCACTCTCTAATCTCTCTCTCTCTCTCTCTCTCTCTCTCTCTCTCTCTCTCTCTCTCTCTCTCTCTCTCTCTCTCTCTCTCTCTCTCTCTCTCTCTCTCTCTCTCTCTCTCTCTCTCTCTCTCTCTCTCTCTCTCTCTCTCTCTCTCTCTCTCTCTCTCTCTCTCTCTCTCTCTCTCTCTCCAGGAGAAGCAGCCAATCCAGCTCATGTCCCACCTGCTGTAGCTTTCCAGCCGTCATCTCAGTGAGCAGGCTCCAACCAGTAGCAGAGCCATGCTGCAGCTCCACCTGCTGCTGCTGCACCTGCTGCTCTCCTCAGCGTCCACAGGTCAGTAGGCCTCCTCACCTCCCCCCTCAGCTTCCTGTCTGGAAGGGACACTGCTTCCTGTTCCTATTCAAAGAAGTTAAGCTATTTTCAGGACTCTTGAGACCTCAAATTCTGGACCAATGACGTAATTGGTCCAACATCTGTGATTCAGTGATTTATTTTACTTTTTATATAGCAGTACTCTCTTATATTATTACTAACCTAGCACGACGCCTCGTCTTTAATGGTCAAACGTATGCAATGACACAAAAACATTTGACGCAAACACAAGCAAGAAAGCAATAAAATGCTTCTAATTTTATACTGTGCGAGTTAAGAACAAGAACTACCCAAAATAACATGACATATTATTTTGGCATTAGCGTCTAGTTTTGTCTCTTTGATTCTGACGTCACTTGAGTGCTTGGTGTCTTATGTTTAGATTTACAACCAAATACATAGACTGTGGTTAGATTCCTACAGAGCACTAACACCCTTATTTCATCTCTTGTTGAAAAAAGACAAGGATGCGATGGTATGGTATGGTTTAGCTACGTATGAGGAAGATCAGGATAAAGTAGAAAGGTGATTTAGGTACTTGCAAACAGAAAAATAAATTGTTGCCAGCTGAAGTGAGGTCTTTTGTAAAAATGACTCTCAGTTAGTAGCCTGCTGAATAAATTATATTAATAGTAATTTGCCTACCTTCACCAAAGGCTTTTACATCACATTACGTTAGGATATAAGTGCCCCACTTAAAATGATTTACAAGGCCTCATAAAAAGAAAAATGCATATATGAACAAAAAAACATATTACCTCCATTATAAAAGTGGCACTCAAATGTTTCGTCAACTTTTCATTCCAAAAACGTCTACACCGCAGCACCTGCTCAAGTACAAATAAATAAATTCTTTACTGAGTAAGTCGATGTTTTTCGGTTATATTTCATATTTGACTCCAGCACAGCGGGCTCAGATTTGATATGCGAGTGTGAAAGCAGCTATGATACGAGCAGAGCAGAGGAGACAGCAGGGGGGGGAAGTACCTGTCTAAAGAAAACTACTCACCCTCTGTGTGTCTACTCACTATAATAAACACATCACATCGCACAGCATTCATCCCGAACTTTCCTTTGAGTGACGTCACGTTATTTAAAGTTCACTTTCCTAACTATAAACTTCCTTCACCATAGCTCTCACAACGAAATTGAGAGTTTGGAAAATAATATGTAATGTTGTGTGGTTCTTACGTCCTACTATATCTTATATTAGCATAATAATAATGCATAAAGCTTTATAATTGAATAATGATAATAATAATAATACAGGCATATCAATCGAAAATACGGATGAAATCAGACTTGTACACATAATTCCTTCGTATTGTTTGTTCAACGTGTGTGTGTGCTTTAATGTGCGCCTCTGTGCAGTGGTTTCTACTGTTAGTGCAGGCTGACAACAGCCATCCATACTAAATAGGTCATGTCCCTGGCTCGGCCAAATCGTCCTGACATCTCTCTTGAAGGGTCCACAAGCTAGGTCATGTGACACTATATACGTAAGTCGTACAAAAATAATCTCAACTCACACAGCACAGACCCGGCATATTTACTACTCTTGAGACTGTTATTTGGCTTTAATATCAACACAGCTGTGTCTATATAATGCAACGATAATATGTCCTGCAGTGATGATGTCATGGATTTACTGGATGTGTCGTGTTAAAATAAAGGTCTAACTAATAGTGACATGTTTATAAGATGTCCCCGGGCTTCATGCTTTATGTCTTGAATCTATGTCTTATCTTTATAAGTCAGCCACCTCACACAGCCTCACATGTATAGGATATTCCTTTGCATATCAGTTGGCTCCGAAACCATGGGTTTGGGAAACGTTGTCCTAATGTGACTGTACAACCCACCAGCCGCCGGCACCCTTAATTAAAATCAAACTCAATTAAACACATTCCGGGATGTTCCTCACACAACAGGCCTGGTAATCAGCCAACGTTTGAATCTTGTGATGACCGCAGTCATCACCACAGCGAGAGCCCAGTCACAAAGTCAAAACCAAAGACCCTCACTAGCCATGTTTGTTGTCAGCGTTAGCAGGCAATCTGGAGTGTGTTTTTCCACTCAGTGGGTCTTCAGCTGAAGGCTGCCTTTCAGCGCCCAGCTGCTTTAACCTTCACTCTGCTGATTTATGTTTCGTACGAGTCACAGATACGTCAAGGAAATGTCTTTGGGATGTTACTATTAATAACGGGTCTTCCAACTGAATTGTGTTTTTTAAAAAATAAACACGTTCTTCGCTGAAGAACGCATTTGGAGTAGTAAACTATCTGGGGTCTAGATTTGATTGTTTCCTAAAGGGATGGAAGTGAAAAAAACTGGAGGCAGTATCAGCAAATGATAATGTTTGCCGCATCTGTGTGAGGCCATTACATGGCAGTTATAATAGTTTTGCTTTTTGCTTTTGTAACACTGCCTACTTCATCCCTATGAAGCACTCCGATTTCAAGTGGTGTTGAAAGCGTTTTTTAAAATGCCTTGGATTGCGCACGCCTACAGAAACACTTTGTGGCTGCACATGAGAGCTGAATGAAATATTAAAGGCTGACACACATGTCTCCACCACCACGCTCGCTTATATGACTCTCCCCTTGAACCCTTTTTCAGATGCAGCCATGTATGGGGAGCCTGCCGACTTCTATGGAGGTAAGAACAGCGGCCTGCCATACAGCCTTTATTGTGTAGTACCATCTTTCAAACTAAGAATCCTAGAAAACAGGGCTCCCTTTAAGTAAGTAAGTAAATAAGCAGAGGGCAATTTGCAATTAACATGCTTCCCAAACAAAGCACACATATAGTACGCACGTAAACTATGCATGCACGCACCCTGGCACGTGCACATACATACACACAAGTTTAAATTCCCTGTGTGTAGCCGGCGCTAGACGGGTGGAATGAGCCACATTGACTTTGACCTCGGAGGTAAAGCGAAGAGAAGTTCAAGTGAGCTTTCATCCTTCCGACGGGGAATAACAGAGCGGCATATTCAATTATGAATGACTCGATCCCGCCGCTGCGGTGTATGCTGCCGATTCTCACTATTTTGATTAAAAAAGGAATACTGGCTTGGTGTTGGTTTACGAGGCGCTCTCGTCTTAACCGAAAAAGGTCAAAAGTTCATAATAGAATACGTGTTCAATGTTATTTTTCTGTTAGTCGCTTCATTAACTCTGTGTCCCTTAACAATGAACAACATGGTATCTGAATGAACGTGTGTTACGCCAAAACTAAACAGCTTGATGTCTGTGATGCCTCGGAAATACGCATGTCGGAATATAATTTTTTTCCTCAATGACATCAAATGTTGAGAAATTGTTCTGTATTCACAAAGTTCTTCTTTCTTGGTGTTTTTTAGACCTGTGTACTTGTTTGCCACACTATATTTCCTTTGGGGCAGAATCTTATTGCAGATTCCTTCAGCAGCTGTTAAAATGGAGATGCCATTAGAGGCTTTCTAATGATAATCCCTGTTCACACCTTCTGGGTTATCCTTCCTTTATTTGCCCCTATGGATCCAGACACAACTTCATTGGTTTTCACTGGAGCATGTCCGTCACTTTATGGTTGAATATCACACGGTGAGTTAGCTGCTCAGCCAATGTTGATTCGTCCAAAGAATGTGCTAGCCATGGGCCTATCTGAGTAACGATAATGGGATACACGATTCCTTCATTCGGTCTTAACTACAGTGTAATTCCAGGCTGAATGGCTCCCTGGCTAGCGACAAAGCACCACCACCACCGATCCATCTCCCTGGTCCCCTCTTCTCCCAAACAGTATCCCAAATGACTCTCCTCTACCATGGGTCACTGATCCAGGGAAAGGTACTCCGCTGCTCCCCAAAGGAAGCACGCATGCTGTGTTTACTCCGTTGGGCTTCTGCATTTCATGTCAGGCAGCAGAGGAAAAGCCACCAAGATGGGTTTGGAGTGTCTGGAGCCTCCCTGGCAGATCTTTGGCCATCAGCTTCTCACTCTTGCCTCCCCCTAAGGAGTGGTAGGAGTGCAGCGGTATGTACTCTGTGTCTAGCTGTCGGCTCTACTTAGAGCTGACCCTCACAGATGGACCGCACACGCCTTCCTCACGGCCTGCAGGAGATGGAGGGTGCGAGGGAAAGGAGCGTAATGAAAAGATGTCCCGGGGACGTTTGTTGATATCTCGCCGATACGTTTCGCTGATTGCTCTCTCTTCATGTTCATCCGAATGCCGCTAGTCTTGCCCTTTAATCTATGGATGATGCTCACCGTGTGTGTGTGGACGGCATTAGTCTTTGGATGGACATTGCAGTAATTACCTCATGGATTATTGAGTTCTCAGGGCCTATATGTGGGTATCACGGAGGGAAGATGGATGAAAGCTATTTCTGTGTGACTGTGTGATTCATTATACATGACTCATTTCTGCTGGAATGAGAAGCGCTATGTGATAGGGGCTTGGTAAACACCCGAAGTCCTGCTAAACCCAACAGCTCTCCAGGCCGCCATTTAGGCGAACGCGAAACGCTGCTGGTGTGCTTTCATACGGTCCAGAGTCGCTCCTCCTGACCAATCCGATTTCAGGATTCCTGTATTTTTTGTTATGAACGACGTCGAACCAAGTGACTGGCTGCCACTCACAACACAGTGCTCGGCTTTCGCCACACACCCCGGGGAGTTTGAGACGTCTTCGCCAATAATGGCCGGCCAACGCTTCTCTGAATGAGCACATTGTGCATCCTGCCGCTGTTCTGTTCGTTTAACGTTGAGCGCAGGGAGCGCAGGGAGTGCAGTGTCCCCCGCTGCTACAATGAGCTGGTCTTCATGGCACACTTCCTCTAATTAACACAGGCCACGACAAGGCCAGGGTTCACCAGCTGTTTGTGTCCAGTGTGTGTTCATTGTAGTGTGCAGTGCCTGCGTTATAATAGGCCCCATTCACATAGCAGCCATTTTGGTTCTAAATGTGGAATCAGCGTTAGTACCAACTGGAGTTTAGAACTGAGATAGAACCAAAATGGCCGCTTAAATGAATAAGGCCCATGGCATGGAAGTGTGTGTGTGTGTGTGTGTGTGTGTGTGTGTGTGTGTGTGTGTGTGTGTGTGTGTGTGTGTGTGTGTGTGTGTGTGTGTGTGTGTGTGTGTGTGTGTGTGCGTGTGTCCGTTTCTGTGTGTATGTCTGCTGTGATTTTTTTTCTTGAAGTGGAAAATCAAGGGGAAGGCAGGCTGACAGCGAGGGGTAAATTGAGGAAGTGGGCATGGTGCTTTGTCACATATTGTGATGCTGTGTCTAGGACAGCGTGTTGATGGGACTGGACGTCAGGCAGGGGACATCATAGCTGTCTCCCTAAGCCTGCATAGGCCGCAGAAGACTCAGTCATCTACTGTTTAATGACTGAACCACATCACGCTATGCTGTTGACTTGTTTATAGACGACAGCATAGCGTGAGGTGCCAAACTACTGAATAGTCTTTTTATTCTTCGGTAATTGCTCTTTATTCTGCCCAGAGCCATGTTGCGCTTGGTTGTTTTTCAGTAAACGAAGGTTATTACAGTAATCCTCCCACTTGACGCAAGCCCACATAAACCCCATCTAACCACACTCCTTTTGTTTGTCACCACTGCGGGCTGTTTTTTGTATTTATAATATATTATATATTAAATTATAACACATAATTTCTCACAAACATCACAATTACTGTCATAGTCATCCCTGATCTTCCTCCCACACTTTGGTTACCAAACCACCAAATTGTGATCCCAAAAAACGAAACGAGAGCAGAGATACATCCGAGGATAAATCGGAGGTAAACCTCCATTTGCAGTTCCCATATTAGGAAGAGCATTAGCTCTGAGATAGCCTGTGCCTTCTGGTGTAGCCACGCAGTGCACGAGAACATGTGTCTGCTTCCCCGCAGATGGTCCTGTTAGAGGCTGATTGTGGCTGACAGCCTTCATAGCGACACCGTCCACATCCCACAGTAGCCTGCTGTAAATATTCTGTTTGGCTGTTTCCCAAGCCAAGGGCGTTTCAGAACCATATTTCATGCAATATTTAATGTGTACGTTTGTTCGTAGTGAAGCAGAGCTGTTCAATATTGTATGTTGGAACCGATTGATTCCGTATTTGTTTAGTTCTTTTGGCCTGTGAGACAGTGAGGATATTATGAGACTGCCTGCTCTGACTCTGGGTTCTCGGAGATGATCATTTTGGTGCCCGGGCTTCCCATCCTACTGTACATATGTTCTCCGTCCCACTGGGATACGTGCCAATTTGCATGTGTAAACATGCCACAGATGTTACCGCCTTAAAACCGCCCAGCTGTTGAGCAAAGTTGAGCTGAGCTAGCATTTGTCAGTAAGATTTGTTGGCTTACGTTTTAATATATACCCTCTGTCATAGTAATTATACGCCGAAAACAATCCGTCCTGGCTTTAGGCCACCCTGAATCGAAAAACAAGGAGGTTGGTTTCCAGCCACGCTCCACCATTAAAAGGTGACCTGTTGTAAGCCGTGTACGCACGTCGTATCACAAGTCATACTGTCTTCAAACAGCTAAAATTACAAGTAATGCTGTGATGAATAATTGATCAGAATTGATGACGGCACAGATTGGCTGCTCCCGGTTGGAACAGTCCAGAGTGGTATCATAGTGGTTTTGCAGGCTGATATGTTTTCGGATCACATGAGAGGCCCTGTCCTCCTGTCCGGCCTCCATGAATAGCGGGCTGTGTTTAACACTGAAGTTGGTCCAGAGAAGGGCATCTTTATCCCTCCAGTTGGCCCTGGAGACAAAGGCTTTTTCTTTCAATTAGTCTTTGTGTGTGCCCTGTGTGGTTGTATCAGTCAGTCAGTGCGTCTGTCTTTCTGCCTGTCCACTGGTCCGTTAGATTAGTCTGGCCGTGTAAATGATTGCTTGCCCCCGTTGGAGCTCGCCACAGTGCAATCCACAGTTAAGTGGTGCCAATAGAACAGGGAAAGAGGGGGAGAGGGGTGGAGGCTGGAAGTTGGTGGTGGTGGATTGGGTTGGTCAAGGGAGGGGGTAGAAGGAGAAGCACATACAGATTGAGTTCAATGAACAACTGGGCCCTGGGGACATGGCCTTAAGTGCCATTGAACCCAAAATCGTGTTCAGATTCCAGCTGAATAAGGGGGTTAATTTACCCTTTAAGAGAGGCACATGGAGCCGGGGAAAAGGGTGACTCGAGTCCATTCTGAGGGATTGATTGTTTGCCTTGTGTGCTTTTATAATAGTGATTTGAATGATTAGAGAGAGAGAGAGAGAGAGAGAGAGAGAGAGAGAGAGAGAGAGAGAGAGAGAGAGAGAGAGAGAGAGAGAGAGAGAGAGAGAGAGAGAGAGAGAGAGAGAGAGACAGAGAGACAGAGAGACAGACAGACAGACAGACAGACAGACAGACAGACAGACAGACAGACAGACAGACAGACAGACAGACAGACAGACAGACAGACAGACCATGGGAACCTGACACGCAGGCGGTTCGGTGCGCGGGGACCCACTCACACAGAGCAGGAGGTCTGTGTGGCTGGGAGGCAGGCAGTGAGCGGGGTCTGTTGCCCTGCTCCACTGCTCCCCATGGCCATCTGTCTCATGGCTCCGCAGCGGGGCGAGAGAGAGAGAGAGGGGGAGAGGGGGAGAGGGGGAGAGGGGGAGAGTGCCTGTGGTGCCTGTGGAGCGCCTCCACCAGCAGTCCTATCCCCGGGTCAAACCACCTACCTACCACCCACGCCTGCCCGCCCTGCCACCGGTCCCTGGTCCCCCCCCCCCCCCACACACAGTGCGGTCTCCAGCTCCACCATGTGTCACTCCTCGGGGGGTTTTAGCTCATACTCCTCTGCAGCGCTGCCCCTCTGTTGTAGCTGTTCTCGGTTTTGTTGTTATGTCTTCCCATTTACGTTGCGTTCTTTGTCCGCTGGGTCTTTGTGTTCTTGGATGTCGTGCTATATCGAGCTATTTGGTGTGCTATCTTCGTTTTCCCTGTAATCCCCTCCCCTCAGCGCGAGTGGCAGAGAGACCCTCAAAGCGCTGTTGTGTCGTGCGCTGGGAAGGAGAGAGTCCCGGTTTCACAGCCAGGCCGACAGAGAGCCACAGCGGCATCTCATTGGCTCGGTGCTCTGTTGATTAGTCAGAGGGATACGTTGTGCTTGCATAAGATGTCAGTTCCAGGCGTGTCATAACCAACTAAATATGTATGTTTTAATCCTTGTCTTCTTTGTTTCATGTCCCCTCGCTGTTGGTTGAATAGGAGTGTGTGTGTTGTAGCGGATGTATGTGAATCACAGTTCAGCCTGTCAAGGTGATACTTTCAAAACTATGAGTGACTTAGGGGGGGGGGGGGTTCAGTCCTGTACAGAGGCAACCCTCCTGGGTTTCAGGCATCAGGTGTGTGTGTCTGTGTGTGTGCGTGTAATTATCACACACACACACACACACACACACACACACACACACACACACACACACACACACACACACACACACACACACACACACACACACACACACACACACACACACACACACACACACACACAGCGGGTTTCACCTAGTCACCCAAACACATACACGCCTACTTGATCTGAGGGAATAATCAGAGTTGGAGTACATTTCTGCTCATTGCTTATTCATAGCCATGTCATTGTGTTTATGGCTTATTCATGGATCCACTTGTGATCTCTGTCTGTTTTAATGAGTAACCGGGGATAATTGTGTGTGTGTATGTGTGTGTGTGTGTGTACTAACACCCGCCATTTTTTGGAACAGCTTGTTTGCTTGATTTCTCTGTTGGGAGGGAGAAGCTAGGCTAATGATCAGGAAAACACGCATTCGTGTTTTGCAAGCTGCTGGTGAAAACACACCCATCCACGGAGCAAATGTTATAGGGCGGGGGTCTATATATTAATCGTTTGATTGATGGTTGCATCTTTATTATCCACACAATCTTGGTTTAGGTATGGCTGGAAGTGGGTATAGCACTCAGTGTGTTTCTGTGTATGCACTTCGATGTCAAACCAGTGCTGTAATGAACTATAAGTGGTGTCTGTAAAGGGTCTCTAGTCTATGTCCAGCTCTTAACTACCGTTTCGAAACATTTTGTTTTTCTTTATTTAAATATGTAAAAGATAAATACCAGTATAGCACTTTGAGAGTGGTCCCAATGAAAGGCACATTATCCCTTGAATGTATAATCATCATTATCATTAATACCCATCCTGTGCCCTGCAATCCTCACAGCCCATTATCACCCCGAACACATCTCCACATTAACATATTTATTTATGCTTTATTTATTTATTTCTCCGTCCTACTGACCCAGAACAACCCGTCAGGAATGGGGATTTCATTTTGTTGGTCTTTTTTTCCCTGGCTGACGGTTCTTTTTCTCGGTTCTGTCTCACGCTTCGGTCTCATTGCCATGGTTCTGTCCCACGGTACCGTCTCACGGATCCGTCTCTCGGTTCCGTCTCTCGGTTTCGGTTTCAGTTCTGTCTCAGTTCCATCTCTCGGTTCCCGCTCGGTTCTGTCGCTCGGTTCCGTCTCTCGGTTCCGTCTCTCGGTTCCGTCTCTCGGTTTCGGTTTCAGTTCTGTCTCGGTTCCATCTCTCGGTTCCATCTCGGTTCTGTCTCTCGGTTCTGTCTCGGTTCCGTCCCGCTGTTGTCCCTCACGGTTCCGTCTCACGGTTCCGTCTCTCGGTTCTGTCTCGGTTCCGTCCTTCTGTTCTCCCTCACGGTTCTGTCACGGTTCCACGCTCGGTTCTGTCTCAAGGTTCTCCTTCTTGGTTCTCCCTCACGGTTCTGTTTGGTTCTACCCCCAGCGGACGGCTACGGGCCGGTGTTCGAGGAGCAGCCCGTGAACACCATCTACCCCGAGGAGTCCCCCGAGGCCCGGATCACCATGCACTGTCGTGCCCGGGCCAGCCCGTCCGCCACCTACAGGTAACAGACCCCCCCCTCACGTCCACACTCCCGTTTTTTTTTACCTGAATACAACTCCAATATCACCGTTGTGACCTTGTCCGAGCTGAGTAATTGCTGAATACAGACACCGCGTGTGACATTTGCTATTGCATGTGCGAGCCAAGCACAACCTCCCCCCCAACATAATTGTACCCCCACAACTGAAGGCACAAGCCGCAAACCCACCACCACTGTGGCGATCTCCACCCCCCCCCCCCCCCCCCCCCCCCCCCCCCCCTCCAAAGGAGAGAGAGCGCAAAGAAAAAGCAGGAGGGAAGAATATCTTATTTTTCTTCAATATCCCCTCACTCTCGGCCCCAACCCGCCTTTCATTTCTCTGCCATTGAGAAGTGTGGAGGGTCATGCGCCTGTGATTTGCAGGCAAGATGGAATCCCAGAACCAATCACAGAAGAAATGCCCCGATGGGTCAGAAATGCGCTGGGAGCGCTCTGAAATCTATAATGTTCTCCTGCAGAGGCCGGCACAGTCACCTCCAAGCACTTTTCCTCACAGCGCATTTCACTCACTAATTGCTGACGAATGGCTATGCCATTGCTCTTTATATCACACTTGAATAACAGCGCTCAAATCTGAGCCTACATCGCCTTAAAGAGCAGGTAGTGGTTAGCCAATCATACTCAAGGATGCCTGCAGGTGGACTTTGTGCTCTGAGAATCAACCTTGATGGACCACCAAATTGTAAATGTTTTTTGGAGTGCTGTGTTTGCGTGCAAGCACAGTGGAATCTATCTATATGTTTTTCTAGATTCAAAGCCCCAACCCCTTTTCACACACAGTCAGCTCCTATGCGTTTTGCCCCGTTCACACTGGACTGAGTTCTGCCTTCAGGGATCCCGTGTAATTAAGAGCACTCGGGCGGTGTATTAGAGACGTAAATGTTCATTAAACACACCTGAGCTACTGCGTTTATATTTCCTCTGACGTTTGGCTTTCTTGATGTATTTCGTCATAGATTCTGGGCGGTTTATTAAATTGGTTGGGTTGAATCGCGGCCCAAAAGTCTGTCAGAACGATTAATCGCAACCTCTGCCGCACTCAACAGGGAATGGGCTAGCGAATGTGTGTGTGTGAAACTGAAAATGAACTAAGTCCATTTGAGGGAGAAACGAAAACATTCATCCATCTTGCCAGAGAGGGCATGAGACAGCATTTCAAACAGCATCGATCGACATATATCAGCCAGAAATATGGCAGGTAAATTTGGCAAACACATTGATGAAATCATAAACACAAATGCATTTTCACAGGATTATAATTAGACTCAACCCAAATCAAATCCCATGTTCCTGTTGCAAGACTAGTCCAGTGTGAATAGGGCTGGAGACAGGTTTCGGCCTTACTTTATCATCATTATGGCACCACTGCAGCCTACTTTGCCTGACTCATATTCATAACATTATGTAAGGTAGGTATTCTGTTTCCTCCCAGCTACGAACAGGTTAAAAGAGCCTAAACATTACATGCCAAGCCCGACCAAAACACAAGCATCAACAGGACATGGCAAGGTGGCCACACTCACAGACCTGCCAGAGGGTCCTCCGTCTCATTCCGCTGCTGTAAATTAGAAAGCATTTTGTGCCACTCCACTTCAATTTAGATGCAAATGTATGTAAATGAGGCTGACCCCTTGTCATTCGAATTGGTTACGGTGCCACCGAATTAAATTGTGGGTGGGGGGGGGGGGGTGTCTGATCATAGCTGGTGTGGGGCCTGTTGACAGGACGCATTAGTCATGTCTATTCTGACCAGCGGTGTCAACACTTCTAAATGCGCTTTACCCACCCCCCCGACCGAGATTAGATTAAGATGGGTTCCTTCGGGCCTGTCATTGAGCATTCGAGGAAGATATCTTTCTCTGGATTCCCTGGCAGTTTAGTTTGACACTCGATTGCTGAACGGTGTTCAGAGTTGCGTAATGGCTGAGTGCTGATGAAAGTCCCAGCGCTCTGAGCTTATTCTTCATACAGGTGAAGACAGGCCCTTTGAAAATCAATCTTTTTTTTCTTAGGTTAAATGTGTCGGAATGGCCTGATAGTCATGCTAAAAGGTGTGATTAGTTTACTGCTGGAACTTCTGATTTGCTGCCCAAGTACCCTTAGGCTAGACAATTCAAAACCTGGCACATTTCCTGAGCATGGCTGGAACTCAAAAATGAAATGTCTTGCAGAGGGGAATCAAACACTTAATTTATAAGTGCACACCAGGGACTGTAAACACTTCATTAACCTGTTTATTTATCTCCTGTCGTTCAAAGTAATTGACGTCTCAGTCTCAGTCTCAAAACAGATTTTAGACAGTATTGATTTTCATTTGATTTCACCAGATGGATGCTGGACGGAGTCGACATCGACGTCGGGGCGGATGACCACTACAGCGTGGTGGGAGGTAACCTGGTCATCAGAAACCCGGCCCGGGACAAGCACCTGGGGAAGTACTCGTGCATCGCCACCAACGAGTACGGCACCGTCATCAGTCAACAGGCCTCTGTGCAGTTTGGATGTGAGTGATCTGGTGGGGATCCCTCTCCCCCCTCCCTCTCCCTCCCTCCATCTTCCCCATCCCTCTGTCTTCACCTCCCTCTCCCTCCCTCCTTCCCCAACCCTCTCTGTCCAACTCCCTCTCTCTCCCTCCATCCATCTTCCCCATCCCTCTGTCTTCACATCCCTCTCTCTCCCTCCTTCTTCACAATCCCTTTCTCTCCCGCTCCTTTTATCTTCCCCATCCCTCTCTGTCCACCTCCCTCTCTCTCCCTTCATCTCTGACCAATCCCTCTCTCTCCTACTCTCTCCATCTTCCCCATCCCTCTCCCCATATATTCCCCATCCCTCCCGTCCGCTCCATCCGGTGTCAGCTCCGTCCTTCTCTACTCTCCATCTCCTCCTCCAACCCTCCTTCCCTCAATCATCCTCTCACTCTGTCTGTCTCCCCCTTCCTCTCTCCATCCCTCACTCCTTCCTATGTCACCGCCTCTGCACTCCCTCATTATTCCAAAACCCTCCCTGCCGCTGTCCTTATTCACCTCCGATCCATTCCTCCAGCTTCCCCTTCCTCCGGCCCTTTCTACCTCCTCATCTCCATCATGTTCTCTTGCATCATGCATGACTCTTATTTTCTTAAAGGGATTTGGCCCATATTGCTTCCACATCCTCCATGAATATTCACAGCGTTGGTAGCCATTGTGGAGATGTGGCATAGTTTCGGAAGCTTGTTTTGCACAGGGTCCAACTTCATATGGCAAAAAAAAAAAAAGAATGGCAAAGTGTTATGACCCTCGAGTCTAGGGGATGCAGGGGCTTAGCATAAAGCTGACTCAAACCATACAGACACTGGGGTTTCACAATTAAACAAAGATTTGTTGGAATGAGAACAAATAGTAATTACGAAGGAGTTACGAGGAATTACGAGGAAGAATGAGGAAAATAATAAGACACGAGGTGACAATAGTGTGGCTTGCTTTGCAACCACACTAATAAGCATGAAGTTGGTCGGAGATGTCAGGGTGAGCCTGGGCAAAAATAATAAGCCTAACAGGACCTACCTTCAAACAACATATCTTTCTAATTGCTCTACCTCCATGGCACTTGCTCGACAAAAACAAGACACAAATTGGGCCCCCCAACCTTTAAAACAAAAAGCCAATAATGGCCACAGTGGCAACAAACCACAGATGGTTAGGAAAGCAAAGGTAAGGTCAGAGGCTTTAGAGAGAGAGCATGAGAGACCGTACATGTAGAACCGATGAGGTTTCCAAGCAGGCAGCTTGGCTCTCATTGGTTAGCGTCCACCAATGGAAACAGACTCCAGAACAGCCATATTTGTAGTTCTACAAATACAGGACAGTGTGAGGAAAACAAACAGGGGAAAACCAAAAATCCACAAATGCATAGCAACAACAGAAAGAGAGACTATTTAATTCATATCAACTAGGAGATGGAGATGTTCCTATGTGACTTGTGAATGTGTGGTGATGCTGAATTCTGATTGGCTGCTCACTTACTAACTTACTCACACTTCGCTTTGTTTCTTTGATTCTCTCTCTCTGTCTCTCCATCTCTCTCTCTCTGTCTCTCTATCTCTGTGTCTCTCTTTGTCTCTCACTCTCTCGCTGTATCTCTCTCTCTGGCTCTCTCTCTCTCACTCTCTCTCTCTTTCTGTTTCTCTATCTATCTCTCTCCTTTTCTCTATCTCTATCTCTCTCTGTTTCTCTATCTCTATCTCTCTCTTTCTCTATCTCTATCTCTCTCTTTCTCCATCTCTCTCTCTCTCTGTTTCTCAATCTCTCTCTCTGTTTCTCTATCTCTCTCTGTTTCTCTATCTCTCTCTCTCTCTGTGTCTCTCTCTCTCTCTCTCTCTCTCTCTCTCTCTCTCTCTCTCTCTCTCTCTCTCTCTCTCTCTCTCTCTCTCTCTCTCTCTCTCTCTCTCTCTCTCTCTCTCTCTCTCTGTGTTTCTCTATCTCCATCTCTCTCTCTCTCTCTCTGTTTCTCTATCTCTCTCTCTCTCTGTATGTCTATCTCTCTCTCTCTCTCTGTTTCTCTATCTCTCTCTCTTTCTCTCCAGATCTGGATTTCTTCTCCTCAGAGGAGAGAGAGGCAGTGTATGTGAAGGAAGGACAGGGAGCTGTTCTGCTGTGTGCTCCACCTCCTCACTTTCCAGGTACGGGTCATTGAACTGCACTCTGCTGGCTTCCTTATGTGTTTCTAAGCATTGAGAAAATATCCATTACCAATTGTTTGTCCTATAAAAGCAAATCAAACCATGCCCTCTACTGGCTCAATGCTGAACTGCCCCCATGGAAAGGACAAAAACTGTTACATAACTGGATAGGACATCAAATATTTATGTGTGTGCTTCTCAATTTGTTGTCTTCCTGAGATGTGTTGTTCTAAAGCATGGGAGAGGAATACATTTTTATGCCATCTTTGTTTTTATATTGTGTGTGTGTATGCAGCATATGTTTATGTGTGCATATTGATATTCTCAATGT
This sequence comes from Gadus morhua, assembly GCF_902167405.1. Taxonomy (NCBI): domain Eukaryota; kingdom Metazoa; phylum Chordata; class Actinopteri; order Gadiformes; family Gadidae; genus Gadus; species Gadus morhua. The sequence continues at coordinate 7,630,938 of NC_044056.1, read as the reverse complement.
TTTATTATATTTAAATAATGATATTTAAGAAATAATAATCCACAGCAGCATACAAGTTTGGGTTTCATATATCACAAAATGACTATATATCCAACGTGAGTGGTATCTCACTACACAGTATCAGAGCTGTAGTAAAGCACTCTGGTCTGTATTATTAAATTAGGGATACTACACACACACACAGTATAACTTAATATTTAATACCCTTCAGACAGCAGATCCATGACATAAAATCCCCCAAACTGAAACCATGGTTATCTATTGCTGGTATTTCTCTGCGTTCTGCTCATCCACCTACGAATAGCCTCTGGATACTTTCTTTAAGACCATCTGTATTATTAAAAGTATGTGAATAACGCAAAGCTGGCTCAGAATGCCGAATGGAGAAAGTACAAAACTCTCATTCACGTGTATTTAAAATGATTCATAAACCGTTCCCATCTTGCGTTCATGTGTATTTAAAATGATTTGAAACCCTTCCTATCTCTCATTCACATGCAATAAAAAATGATTGCCCAAAAAAATAAAATAAAACGTGCACCGACCCTCCTGAGCTTCGGACTCTCTGTCCGCTCGCCGTGATTGACAGCTTCCCGTCGTTTGTCCCCCCTCCCCTCCCCCCTAGCCGAGCTGTCGTTCAGATGGATGCTGAACGAGTTCCCCTTCTTCATCCCGCTGGACAAGCGGCGCTTCGTGTCCCAGACCACGGGCAACCTGTACATCTCCAAGGTGGACCGCTCGGACACGGGCAACTACTCCTGCTTTGTGTCCAGCCCCTCCATCTCCAAGAGCGTCTTCTCCAAGTTCATCCCCCTGGTGCCACTGGCTGAACGTAAATATGACTCTTTCGTATGGGATTTCTTTCAATACTCCACAAAACCCACCATTACGGGATGCATTTTGAACATGCTAGTCAAACCACCCCCTCTCCCCACCCTGATCCATTTGTGTTGTTGTTTTCTTTTAATATTTAACGATGCTGAATGGTGTTGGTGTGTTCCCCTGAACACTAAGTCTCACTGTGGGTCAATTGTGGAAATTGGTTTGCGTTGATGCTATTATGAGTTTGTCAATAGATGAAAGTGGTTAAATGTTCACATGGATGTTAGCGTGCCTGTTTGTGTGTTCCCACTTCTAATCGAGTTCTCTACAAGACAACAGCGACGGCGAATCAATTAGGGTTAGATAGATATATTGACTATAATAAGTCCCTTTCAGTATCAGCCTTTGATTGGATTATGATGGTGGTTTAGAGTGGGAAGTGGTTTAGCCCACTTTGGTGACTGCTTAAGATCCGATGTATTGAAGGAATTTACTGGAAACATAATGTTGGACAAGGAAACACTCATTCCCATTTATTTTTTTTCGTCTTCAAAACCAGTGGTTTGAATGGACAGACTACCAATTCATCAATTACAAATTGTTGGTTTGTTTTCTTATAATGATAACATAATAACATGTCTATGTTGGGCTTTAGCAGAATAAACCCAATAGGACAGATTTGTCACAATAATTGCAGGTTATAGTTTGGATCTTTTGTATTTGCCTCACTGGTTTTCCCTCCAAAAATATATGTTTCTATCCACAGAAACCATAAATGAAATCCTCTATTAACAAGTGGGATTTAAACCAACAGGGTTGTGCATTTGATCCATTTATATAGTTCCATTCACATAATAAGATATAGAAAATTCATCCTTTGGAACTCACTTTGGAAATGTTCAAGAACTCTGAAAGGCCAGGATTGTGTTTTAAACGTAGCAAGACCCGAACACAGCAAAGCTCAAATTTACAGCGAGATCCGAAGCGGAGCTCTCCCTGCATCCCTGTCTTCACACCGGAGGTACATTGAATCCCACGTGGAAGGTGTCAAGAACGGAGGCGGAAAAAATCGACCCCGCGCCGGATAAAAGGGCTCAGCACTCGAGATGCGCTTCGACTCAGCCTGTGGTTTGGAAGTGATCAGTGCCTCCTGATCCGCATGATGAAAGCGGATGTGCTTTATACTTTAGTTTTGCTGTGGTGAGGCAGTCAAGAGGTCGAAAATATGCGTGACTACATGACTCAAAAGTAAAGGGACACAAAGATGCCACACAAAATGAAAAGAAGAAGCTAGTTAAAAACCAATACTGCCTAATGTTGATAATTGGCGAGCAGGAGACACTTGGCCTCTGCTTAAAGTCCTATGGAGCCCGACCTTACATAGTACATTGGACGCTTATCTCCCATATTTATAGATATAAAAGATGATATGATATACTTCTTATTGTCGTAATTACCTGTATTTATTTATTTTACCTCCTTGTATCAACACCTTGCTGTACTACATAGTGAAAATAGGCCACTTTTTCACTTAGGCCACAGGGATATGATAATAGGGTTATGATATAGTAATACTA
>NC_044056.1:7573539-7623539 GCF_902167405.1 Gadus morhua | reverse complement strand
GGCACACTGTGCCTTCCACGGTGTTGTTTTTAACCAAAACAACAGTTCAGGGTGACCAAGCTGTTCTGAAAACTAGATCAATCTTTAGTTGAACCAACAGTGGAGTGTCTGTGGCATAGACTGTATTAAAGGTCTGGGGGATTTATCATTGGCTACTTTAATACCCCAGGGCTACTTGTGGTGTTGACACAGCAGATGTCCTTCAGCAAAATGTCCAACCCAAACCTTCTCCTGAATACATTTAATTTGCAGCAAATCAGTGATTGAAGTGCTGTGACCTGAGTTGAAGAGCCCTCTGGAGGTCATTCAGCCACACAGGCTCAAGGGGGTTTGTTGTCCTTACTGACGAACCCAAGGATAGAAACACACTGACATGCCAAGCTCGGGCTTGGACGAACTCAGGCGCATACACGCAGCCCTGCTGCACACGCGCATACACACACATACACACACGCAACTGTACGACACAGACACACACACACACACACACACACACACACACACACACACACTGACACACTGACACACAGAAACACACACACAGACACACAGACACACAGACATGTCCGTGCACACTTATATACACACACACTTGCCAATCACCCACTCACACACACACACACACACACACACACACACACACACACACACACACACACACACACACACACACACACACACACACACACACAGACACACAGACACACAGACACAACACACAAGAGCTCCAGAGATACTTTCAGAGAGAAGGGGGCTCAGGCAAAATAATTACCATGCAACATTTGGCCCCCTACTGCTCTGAGGGGCCGCTGTCTGTCTGGAAGAGACCCTGGCAGAACTCATCACTGTGTGTGTTTGTCGCCTGATCAGAATAACTAAATAGATGGTAATGAAGGCGACACGACTGGCTGTGATCTGTGGTTTAACTCTTGGTTTGTTAATACTCATTTATTTAAAACTTCTGATGGAAATTTTTTAAATATTTTGCTTTTGGAGAGAGGCGTTAAACGGCACTCTCACACCGGCGTCTGTGATTCTCACTGCCCTCACACATTAGATGTTTGACCTTATCACTGTGCTGAATATTTCATATCATAAGGCGGAGTACTCCTTCTCTTTGTGTGTTCTGGGTGTGTTGTAGTGATGAACGATTCGGGGAAATAATCGAATATTTGGACCAATATTGCGATTGCGATTTAATGTGCGATTTTTATAATGTGTTAAGTTCTTTATGTTGTGTATTATTCACTAAAAAATAAATAAATCATTCTTTAGTATGACCAACACAACATTGGAAGCAGTCAACATAAAAACTGCTCTTTCCTTTAGGCCAGGCCGATGTGTTGAGATTAATATACATAAAGTTCTTTATTTAACTATTGAATTGTAAAATAACAATAAAGCGTACTGATTTCCAGTCAGTAACGGTAACAAATCACTTTTTTTTCTATATTTTTTTCCATGCGTTCTATTACTTTGCGATTTTGATTTGAATTTGATTAATCGTTCAGCCCTGGTGTGTGGTGCTGCTTGGTTAATGATTGCGGTTCTCCGGTCCCCAGGCTGAGGGTCTGGGAGGACGGGACCCTGGAGATACTGAACGTGTCGCAGGACGACGAGGGGAGTTACACCTGCTTCGCTGAGAACGACCAGGGCAAGGACAACAGCACTGGATCCCTCACCGTCAAAGGTCAGCTGTCAGTCAAAGCAATCGGGCGTTTCATGCTTTGTTGGGGCAATGGTCGGCTGCTACTGAAGCTTGGTTAGGCAATTCGGGGAGGCATGCCAGAGTAGGCTAGATTTTGAAGTATTCAACTGAAAGAATCCTGTCCCTCCCTTCAGGCCTTCCTACAAGGCAACCCCCCGCCCCCCCAAATCACTAGACTAGCTCGCTAGACAATATGTCTGGCTAATCTTGTGGGAGACTTCACTTGTGCACATTATGAGTGAATGGGCAGAGTGTGTGCAGGTAGCCGGGTAGATAGAGACAGGTAGGCAATGCAATCATTTTATTCGGGCTGAATGACATGATTTCACAGGCTTATCTGCGGGCCTGCGATAGCAACAGATACCGGATTTTTTATTTTTTTATGTCCGAGCACTCGAGTTATTGATTGCGGTCTGGATGTGAATAGACTTTCAACGAGGATGACCAAAAAAATACCTCCAAAATAAATTGCCTACCCTAGCTTTACGTCTGACACATACACTCATCAAGCTGATAATAACATTCAGTTTTATCTTAACGTATTTTGTCTGTTTTTTTTGTTGCTACATTTTTTTATTATTTATTTGTGTTATTACTTTTTTTTATTCTGATTTAGGCCAGATCGAAAATGCACCAGCAGCAAACAAATCTGACATCCCCGCTATTGCTAACATAGCTAGCAGATAAAAAAAAAATGGTGTTGCGGTCTTGCTTCCTGCTACCGTGTGAGCTACTAGCATTAGCTTCGCTTCCAATGTCAATGCCTGCGTCGCCATAGCGTCCCGACCTTCACCTGTCAACGATAGCCGAGTTATGAGAGCAGTGTCATTCACTAAACAGGGTTAGCACAATTGGCAAAGTCGACAATTTGGTCCTTGTGCCAGAATCTTTAGATTAAACATGGACATTACTTACACCTTGGTTAATAGAAGATGACAGAATGTTTAAGGGATTGAGGTTTTAAGTGTGAAATGCTGTCATGTTTTGCTATTCAGATTTATATTATGTATCTTGGACCGTAGCGTCTTGGAAAGGAACTGGATTTATGGCTCCACTCTGCCCTCTTCTGGCCATAAGTGCACATTACGCAATAACCATTTTCTCTTCCATTTGGAAATACTTGCAGGGTATTTATTGGCCTCCTTTCTGGTCTTCCACCGCCTCCCCCCTCCCTGATTGCTGTGTGTGTCCGCAGACCAAACCAAGATCACCTTGGCTCCCTCCAACGCTGACGTCACGGTGGGGGAGGGCACACGCATGCAGTGCGCTGCGTCCCACGACACCTCATTGGAGATCGCCTTCGTCTGGTCCCTGAACGGCCGAGTCATCGACCTATCGGAGGACAGCCGGCATTTTGAACGCACCTCGGTGAGCTGTCACTGTGGTCAGGCGTTTTTTGGTGGGGGTTTTATATTAGGTTTTACAATGGACTGTGAAGGATTTTCACTTGACAGTTTACTTTGACCCCGACCACAGAATAATGTGGAACAACGCTGCAGTTTGGGTCTGAGGCCCTTCCAGGTCAAATTATACAATTATGAATATTTGGGGTTGTGTCTGTGGTCATTTTGTATGGGAAATGGGAAAAGCAGAGATCTTTAGATAATTTTTTTAACATAAAATAACATTCCAAGCTTAGAATAGATATGTGGACAACGTACAAAGCTAATAAAACCATTGCAGATATTGTTGTTGTTTTTTCTTCTAATGGCTAACCATTAGCTTTTCTGCTTTACCACTTTATCCAGTGGTCAAATACCATCATAAATCACACCATGTCATAATTCTGACCAATGAGTTATCTTTTGGGTCATGTGAATGAGAAGGCACCTTAGATGGGAGACACTGTACGGGTGATCTAGGACGTCATGTTGCAGTGCACGATGATATAGATCATAAACCAGCTGATTAGATAACGAAAGACTCTCCAACAAATCCATGAGAGTAAGACCTTGGTTTGGCTGCCTTCAACATGCCTTGCTACCCCCGGTATTACATCTGATTACAAGACATCTCCTTAAAAGACCTATCCCTGAGCCCTAGACCATAGAAATATATTTTTTCCAGTTGCGGTCTCATTTGAGGGTTCACATCCGAATTTAATGGGCCTGATTCCCGCTGTATCTTGTACATCCTTGCACTTAAAAATAGTACCTAGCATTATGTAGCACCTTATCCTAGCTATCTTTGTTATGTACTGGGAATGGGTTAACCTAGTGATTGTTAGTACTTTGCACTTGGTTCTATGAACATCCTTACTGTTTCGACTTCGATAAATCATTGCTTCTTGTTCTTCGGACAAACGTACTTATTGTAAGTCACTTCGGATAAAAGCGTCTGCTAAATGCCCTACATGTAAATGTTAAATGGTTGAATTCGATGCAGTATTCCATATGTTTGGAGACTGATGTGCATTGTTCTTTTTATAGAACGGCAGCTCCAACGGGGGACTGCTCATCAAGGACACGCAGCTGAACCATGCTGGGAGATACACGTGCATGGCCGAGACCACCGTGGACAACGTCAGCGCCTCGGCCCAGCTGGTCGTCAGGGGTGAGTCGCAATTGGGCACACATACACAAACACATACATACACTTACATACACACACAAACACACAAACACACCCACAAATACACACACACACACACACACACACACACACACACACACACACACACACACACACACACACACACACACACACACACACACACACTAGGGCTTTGACTTTTGCCCAAAAATCATATTCAAAGTTTGTTTGTTTATTCATATTAATATTCAAATATATTTGAATATTTATTAATAATAATTTGACCATTAGGGCTTCGCGAGGTTTGTTTACCGCGTTGCTATGGTTACCGGTATTGCGTGTTCCAACGGTTTATTAGGTTTCTAATAAATCGCTGTCTAATCAATACTTCATTCACTGCCTCTTCCGTGGTCATTACAATATTATGAATAGACTGCGTCGGGTTCTCCGACGTCTCTCCCTCTTGGCCTGCCCATAACAGGTTCGAATATTAAGGGATGCCTAATATTCGTTCGAATTTAGATTTGTTTTTTGATATTCTAATTATATTCGAATAACGAAGTTCGGAGTCAAAGCCCTAACACACACACACACACACATACACACACAGATCAATTGACAACAAAATGATAAACGACAGCAAAACACAACAAGTACACTAGTAAAACATTGTCAGTCCTTCACTACTGTTTTCTCGTCACGGCTCTTGACCCTGCAACCCGATTGATATAAACGTGTAGAAAGCGAGCAAGGCCTCTGGTGCCGTAGTGCTTCACAGGTGTTACGCTCTGCTACGCCCGGAGGATCACCTTCATTGAGAGAGAAGAGAGATCGTCTTGTTTGAGTGAGAGAGATGACCTGGCTATGGGCTACAAACACATAAAAAAACCTACTGTAGTGTTATCTAGAGCAGACAAAGGGCCCCTTCAGGCATCTGGCCTGAGAGCCGTACTTATAATCCGCTGGCCAGCGGTCCAAACTCCTCCTGCGCTGGCGCGTGCTGCCGCCTCACGGACTAGGGGCTGACAGACAGCCAGGTGTCGCCAGGCTGTAGACGTGTTCCCAGGACTTGAACTAAATACAGAGCCCCGAGCCGGGCCTAATGGCAGCACTGAATGCCAGCAGTCAGTCAGTCAGAGAGAGAGAGAAAGTGAGAGAGGGAGAGAGAGAGAGGGTGAGTGAGGTAGGGAGAGTGAGGGGGGGAGTCAAAGAGAGAGTGAGGGGAACAGACATAGGGAAAGAGGGAGAGAGAGAGAGTGAGGGTTACAGACAGAAAGAGAGAGAGAAAGGGAAAGAGGGAGATGGGGAGAGAGGGAGATGGGGAGATGAAAGACAGCCATTTATGTGGAAACAGATCCGTCAGGTGAGATCAGTGGGGGGTAAAACCACAGCTCTGCACCTGTAGCGTGTCATTAAGAGGGATTTGCCCTATAGAGAGCAGTTGTTTTCTTGTGCCCGCTGTGCACGTGCATTGTGTCTGTGTGTCGGTGTGTGGGTGTCTGCGGTGGTCGTTGTGTGCATGTGTTTAGGCGCACTGTGACTGATTGTAACGTCATTCTTACAGTCTCATCTGGTGCACACATTATTAGTGTGGTGCACACATGTTTATGTACGCACGCACTTGTGTACGCAAGTTTGTGCAAATGGCTGCCTGTTTACTGTGTTTATCTGTTGTGCACTGCCAATATTCCATTCATGAGAAGTCCTTCCAGGGCTTATACACCATAATACATAACCTAGGCCAGAAAAACGCTAAAGCCTATTTTTTTCTGTACATAAATAATATGTTGTTCCATATGTTTGTTAGCTGCACAACCAGATTATAATAAGATATTGACCTGTAACCAAAACAGAAGTTGCTGCCTCACAATTCTGCTCCGAGCCCTATTTTGGTCTTTGGGTCTTGGCTTTAAAGCCTCCTTCAAAGAGGTCATGGAAAGCTGTGAGATTTATCCAGCGTCTGAGCTCCCCGGCTCCTGTTCTGTGACAGACACGAAAACATAAATCCCTGACAATTTCCGGGGCTGTGGCTTCTGCAGGCAAACCATGACGCAATTTGGTTTTTCTATTAGGCTGTGTTTATGCTCCAAACATGGGATCGGGAACGACCCAAGTAAAGCTCTGCTCAGGAGCCCATGCCTTTGTTCCTCGTTCAATGTCAGGCCAATCATCTCCAAGTTACAATACTGTAAAAACCTGTCCGGCAGTAGTGGAGACGATTATTCAATGGAGATGACGTCCGCTGTATAAATGAATCAAATCTGCTCCTAATAAAGCACAGAATAAAGTGTGTTTAGGAGTTGACGTCAGTGTCGGTTTCGTGGTCCTCATGGTTCCTTCCCTCCTCAGGTTCCCCGGGGCCCCCCATCGGCCTGCAGACGGTCAGCCTGAAGGAGCAGAGCGTGGCCCTGCAGTGGAGCCACGGCGTGGACAACCACAGCCCCATCTCCAAGTACACCCTCCAGTACCGGGACGCCTTCTCCCCCGAGTGGAGGGACGCCCCGACAGGTGGGCGGCCTTCACTCGCTCCCTCCTCCACTCCGAATGAACAGTTTGAAGCTAAGCTAGCGCTGGTAGGCGAACTTGGCGGGGCAGTTAGCGCTGAGTCAGATCGCTGCTGGCTCGATGTTGACAGACGGACAGAAAATGTATTTCGGCACAGCCGCCTAAAATATGAATAATAAATAACATATATGGATTTTCTCTCGGGGCTTATTGCGGGGACAGCTCGGAAAGCACACGCATGTCTGCCGTTGTCGTTGTGCCTTGTCATTTCACGCACAAAGTTGCCATGACAGGAATAATAAAAACACCAACTTTCATCCCCGTAGCTCCTGTGGACGTGGAAGGGAACGCAGAGACGGCCACGGTGGTAGACCTGTCCCCCTGGACGCAGTACGACTTCAGGGTGATGGCCACAAACACCCTGGGCACCGGGGAGCCAAGCGCCCCCCTGTTGAACGTGACCACGCTGGCATCATGTAAGGCCCTGACCCGGTGCTTCAAACAGCACGGGGTGGATGGTGTACCGTAGGGTAGTGTCGGGACTGGCTGTGTTTTTGCTAAAGTTGGTGCGGAGCAGAGTAGTGTACCGTAGTCTATCGTGGCGGCTTCGCTGTGTTTTCGACCCAGAGCGGGAGTGCGTTCGTCTGAATGTCCAAAGCCTCATCTGCGGGCCGTCTTGCACACACACACAAAACACAACCTGAATGACCTGTGTCTGAATTCACTGGAAGTTGCTTTGGATAATAGCGTTGGCTGAAGGACAAACTACTTTGTCATTTAGCAAACGCTTTTGTCCTTTTTGGCCTTTCCGTTGCTTTTCACTGTTTAATGAAGTCCCCCCTCTTATTCTACCTACATCGCGGCATTTCTGCCGGCCATGAGTCAGCAGAAATGTCACAGTGCCTTGCGGACCCACGGTGCCAAAAGTGAAACCGCAGCAACCTCCACAAATGAGCACGTATGGTGAAACCGTACACCCAAACTCGATTACAAAATGGAAATCGCAGGCCGACAGTAGGCTCTCTGTAAACATGGATGTTGGCCCTGGCGTACGGTCAGAGAGGGCGTTCGTACCCCCCCTCTCTCTCCCTCTCTCTTTGTCTTTCTCTCCCCCCCCCGCCTCCCTTTGAGAGAATCTAAGGTGTTGCACTTGGCAGCCCTCGCGACCCAGATATTCAAAGATATGCATTTACATGCAGACGTTACAGTGACTGGGCCAAGCGCAGGGATACAAAAAGGCCAGCTGTGGCTTGGCTTTGTGTGTGTGTGTGTGTGTGTGTGTGTGTGTGTGTGTGTGTGTGTGTGTGTGTGTGTGTGTGTGTGTGTGTGTGTGTGTGTGTGTGTGTGTGTGTGTGTGTGTGTGTGTGGACTCTATCCGTGTCGGCTGGGGAGTATTCAGTGCATTTCTGTCTCGTCGCAGATCCTGTGGTGGCGCCCTCGGACATCAGGGGGGGCGGGGGGAACAGCGGGGAGCTGACCATCACTTGGACGGTAAGTCGCGGTACTTTCCATCGCTCCCTCTCCCGCCGCTCTCTCACGTGCCTTCCCCCTCTCTCCCCGCCTATTTGTCTACCTCTCTATCGTTCTTTCAATCCCCCCACCCTCTCGTTCACCCTCCCTCCCTCTCTATTTCCCTCTCTCTTTCCATCTCTGCCTCTCACTTTTCCCTCTCACTTTTTTCTCTTTTGGTTTGACCTTTGCAAATTTCTATTTAGCCAACAGTACCCAGAAGTTAGCCATGCTGGTCTTCAGCTGAAGGCTGATGCTAAGAGCAACCTATTCGTTAGCTGGTTCTTACATGGCCATTTCCGTAACTTTTAAATCAATTATGGGGTCAACAGCAAAGTATCTCCATGAGACCAACAACTATTTCATCTCTGCCTCACCTTTATAGACGCTGACTAACCCGATGTGTCAAAGCTGAAATGCACCATGGGCAGCTGATTGATCGCACTATGATCGTCTTATCCTTTGACCTGTGCATCTCTCTGATAGAACGCTCATTCCGTCGCACCGTATACCCTGTGCTTGGCAGCGATGCGGCTCATTCTAACAGCAGCAGCTGGCGGCCGAGTGTGTTTGGAGGGTAGAGAGGAGCTGACGCAGGCACATTTGTCCTGAACATATGGTCAGATGATGAAACGCTAACACACGCACACAGGCGATGAGGCACGGAGAGAGATGGACAGGCTTCCCACCCTGCAGAGTCTCATAACTTCACTAAATAGCCATTGGAGGATGATGAAGTATCATCCCCTAGGAACACTCTTTGAAAGAGATGCAGATGATATAATGTTACAGGTTGAATCGATGGGAAGATTGATGTACTGAAGCAGTTTGATTCCAGTTATACAAAGTAAGCAGTACATCCCAGATGGGAAATCAGTGAGTGAGGTTGACTACAGTTTAAGATGAGAGTGAAAAGGATGGCTCTTTCATTTGATGTATGCTTTCATTGACCACTTAATGAATCAATATATGTCCTTTCCCCTTTTGAGCAGTTAAAAATGCGTATGACATTGCCTATCAGTGGGATAGTCTCAAATGTGTCTAAAATCTCTTTTAAATGTTCATTACATTTTCCTCGACTCTATTTCCTCACACCCTTTCGCAGTGAACCAACTTGTATTTGTCTTTTCCCTGTCACCTGGTTCTGACCAATGTGTCCCTTTTCAGCCTGTGAAACCGCAGTACTACTACGGCGATAACTTTGGCTACATCATCGCCTTCAAGCCTCGCAACGGCACGGAGTGGCGGAAGGTGACAGTGTCCGATCCGCTGGAGCGGCGCTACACCCACAAGGACGCCACCATCCCGCCCTACACCGAGTTCGACGTGAAGGTCAAAGCCTACAATCACCACGGAGAGGGCCCCTACAGTCGCCTGGCCTCGGTCTTCTCCGCACCAGAAGGTAAACGACGCAGCCCGCCAAGAGGCTTGTAGCTCTTAGCTTGTAGCTCGTAGCTAGTAGCTTGTAGCTTGGGTTCATAGCTCGTAGCTCCTAGCTTGGGCTCATGGCTTGTAGATGGTAGCTTGTAGCTGGTAGCTTGTAGCTGGTGGCTCGTGGCTCGTAGCACGTAGCTTGTGGCTCGTAGCTTGTAGCATGTTGCTGGTAGCTTGTAGCGGGTAGCTTGTAACTCGTAGCTTGTAGCGTGTGGCTCGTAGCATATTGCTGGTAGCTTGTAGCTGTTAGCTTGTAACTCGTAGCTTGTAGCTTTTAGCGTGTAGCTCGTAGCATGTAGCTCGTAGCTCGTACAAGCTAGGGGGGGCAAATTTGAGTTGATGGTGATGGTGAGGGGGATTTACCACCATGAGGGCTACTCTCGGGTTGTAATATTTCAACACTCTGCCATTTCGTTCTGTCAGTGTCACCTTATTATCACAGCCCGGGCTCTGCTCTGCAGTCGGTTGCGCTTCATCACAGTACATGTGTGAGTAGACGTGTGGAATTTTAATACCCGTAAATGGAAAACCTGTCGTCCCTTCTCCCTCGCCCTCCCGCTCGCTCTCTCGGTCGCTCTATCTCCCGCGTGCCCCTCAGTGGTGGTGGTGGTGGTGGGGGGGGTGGGGGGGGGGGGGATTAGCGTGATCTTTGTAGCCTGTACCAGAAAGCTGATCATTCACCCAAGGATGCAAAGCATTTAGCCCACTTATTAAGCTCCACTGACAGACTAGTGGCGATAACATGTCCGCACCCCGGCAGAGGCTACACACTCGGCTTGACGGGGGGATGCCCGGTTCTTATGGTAAAACCCATGGGAATGTTGGTTATTTCTGTCGATGCGTAAAATATCTATGTGTATCACATACTGTGTAAAATACAGTGTAGCTGCCCGTAAATGACATGTGCCGAATTTAAACAGTCCAAAAAATGTAAAGCATGGAAAAGTCACTTCGGATAATAGTGAATGCTAGTCGACTCAGTAGTATTGGTATGTAGTAAATGGGTAGTAAAAAGGGTTGGCGTACCTCAGTATGTAGAGTGGGTTGTCTTATAACCTGAAGGTTGCTAGTTTGATCACCGGCTCCTCCGAGCTGAGTTTGGAGATGGTCTGAGCAAGAACACCGGTCTGGGTGACCCCGCCGTCGGTGTGTGGTGGATAAAAGCCCAAAATGGGAAATGACAATGAGAGGACGTAATATGAAATGTAAATTTACCGTATGTGTTTTTCTTTGCCTCCACAGCTCCGAGCGAGGCCCCAACCAACGTGGTAGGCCGACCTCTCTATGCCACGGACGCCGTAGTGGGGTGGGATCCAGTCCAGCAGGAGAACGTAGCTGGATACCAGGTGGGTCAGCCGTAACCCCACACCCTCACCTGCTGGACGAGTTTTAAACTTGGTAAAGAAATCCAAGTTTAAAACTGGATTTCTTTACCAGTTTTAAACTTGGACAAGCCTGTAGTAGTAGGTGGCAGCTAGTAGTTAAACTGGTGTATAGTATCTATGTCTTTACAGAAAGAATGTTCAAAATATGAACGCAAAAATGAATTGAATTGAACTATTTTTTTTTTTCTAACAAGTAAAGAAAAAGACGAAATGAGCAATAATAAACAATAAAATAAAATGCTGAAACAAGTGGACAGTTAGAATAAAAACACAAATGAAAATAAACTGCCTAGCACTAGTTCTACCTGTTCAAAAAGGCGTGAGTAGGAGAAAAATGGATTTAATCTCACCCCTCCCTAAATGATTGATCCATAATCAGCTTCCTTATTACTGATAAAGAAATCCATATCAAAAATATACATTAATTATCAATGGTTTAAATTCATTACCAATAACGTAATGGGGGTCACTAAAGTAACATTGTAGGCATTCGCATCAACACTGAATCCAAATCACAAACCGATGCCCATTGTCCTCTCCCACTGCCATGGGACCTCTGTGTGTGCTCCAGATAAAGTACTGGAGGAAAGGGGAAGACAGCGGGCAGGAGACCAAGGACACGGCGGTGTCCAGCAGAGAGAACCAGACCCGGCTAGACGGGCTGAAACCCGACACGCTCTACTTCATTGAGGTCCGGGCGTACAACGTCGCCGGATACGGGCCCCCCAGTGAACCAGTGGAAATAAACACAAATAAAGCCCGTAGGTTACCTGGGTGATTTCTACATTACTTTACGTGACCATTCCACCTCACCTGACCTCTACTCTATCAGCCTCACCATACAAGACTATCCCATACATTGCCTCTACTCTACTGTACTACACTTTACTGTACTATACTTTACCATACTGTACTTTACCTCATGATATTCAACTATACTATACCTTACAGTACTCTAATATACTTTACCAAACTCTACCATACCTTACCATACTCTACTATACCTTTCCATACTCTTCTATACTATTCCTTACTATACCTTACCATACTCTACAAAACATCACAATTCTCTGCTATACTATACCTTACCAGGCTCTACTATACCTTATCATACACTACTGTACTTTACCACTCTACTATACCATACCATACTCAACTATACCTTACCATATTCAACTATACTATACCTTACCATACTCTTCTATACATCACGATTCTCTGCTTCACTATACCTTATCATATTCTAATAAACCTTACCATACTCTTCTATATACCTCATTATTCTCTGCTATACTATACCTTACCATACTCCATTGTGATTGACTCTGTCCCGGTCTTATGCCTCATTGCGTCCTGCCAGCTCCCAGTAAAGGTCCCAGAATCACCGGTAAGAAGTTCAAGGGTCAGCAGGTGAACATCCAGTGGGAGCAGGTGGAGCCCCTCGTCAACGAGTCCGCCGTCAACTTTTACAAGGTGAGCGATCTTTTGTACCTACCGGTGTCTTCTCAAACCAGTGGCGGACTCGGGGGGGGGGGGGGGGGGGCGTTTTTTGAGCGTTCAAGATCATTCAAGTGTAGGTCATTTCATGCAAGAGAGACGATAATGGTCAGCTATCACCTCAACATGAAGAAAAAAACGTCCTTAAATGTTTCCGTAGCTGGCTGTCAGCGGTCAAAGACTGTATGTTCGCTGCACATTGAATTGTCTCCAGTCTAATTTTTACTTAAATGTTAGTAAAGATGAAAGCAGTAAGGCATCCTCCTTTCTTTGGCTAAAATGTGAAAGTGCAGAATGATGTGAACAACTCATTTTGGTGTTTATAAAGTCGCTAGAATAAGGGGAAACGGTGTCTTTGAAGCAAACAATTTTCTGGGGGAGAACCCCCACACCCCCCGTTTAAATTATGAGCCCAAATATTCTTTTAAGTTCTACATGGAGATGTAACAAGTGCCCCCAATGGGACCTTCAAGGCAGCGCTTGCTAAGGTTTAGGGGATAGGACCTTCCAGGCAGCGCTGCCTTTATGGCTCCGTTGGGGGAACAAAACACCATCAAGTTAGAATAACCTCTGTGTCCGCTGGTGTCCAGAATGTTGTCCAGAATGTGCCCTTTTTATTTTTTCGCCACTGCCCTTCAAACAGTCTGAGTCCGCCACTGTCTCAAACCATGCTTGGTTGTTATTCACACACACTGTGTACCGTGTGTGTGCGCTTTGTGTGTCCATAGGTCCTGTACAGAACGCAGGGCCAAGGCGCCACCACTTTGTACACCACCTTCAAGAAGTCTATAGACCTACCCCTGCCCAAGGAGGGCATTGTGGTGGAGGTGCGGGCCCACAGCGACGGAGGGGACGGGGCCGTGTCACAGATTCATATCATAGGTAATTATGGGCTGGAGATGAGAACGATGCTTAATATCGGTCATGTGTTGGATTGACACTTTGGAAAACCACTGGGATTTCCTGAGAGCTGATAAGCACATGGCCTGCATCATGCGCTTAGGATGCTTTTTTTCTTAAAGCTAGGCTGGGTAATTAATTTGAGATGCATTTTTCATCATATTTGACGTGTCTATTGACATCCCGACTGCATTCAATAAACAAAATTCTCCAAAAATGGAAAGAAAGAATCTGTTATCTATTGTTGTTGCAGCCCAAATTAAATAAAATTGAGCCTAATCTGGTGGGTTTGTGCAATTTTGCTTACCCTAACTTGAAGGCAAAGGGAGTTCCCTTTTTCCTAGCTTTGTCCATCTACCTACAATTATTCTATTTGGATCCATATTCAGTGCAATATAAATTATGATAAAAAATTCCTATGATATGTTGTGAAATATCCCCTTCACTCCAAATTGAAATGTTTGATTTCAATGGGAAAGCATCTGAGTTGGGAGCTGGCCCCACTACAAACCCACAGTTGCGAGGCAGCGGGTGTGACTGGGTATCCCAGGCCTGCCCTTCACCAGAAGGATTACAGTGGGTTTAGCTGAGGACGGACGAGGGGGGCTATGAATCATTTGTTACTGTCAGTGGCGCCCCCAGTAGCCACTACGACAAAGCCCTCACAATTGGGAAGGCTTATGTTTCGAGAGAGGACGGTACGATTGTGGAGTCTTAGGTTCCTGACCAAAGCCCCGTCTTGTCTTCCTTCTTGCCCCCAATGGACCATGTGCTGCTGGGGGTCAAATGGGTGAACGGGTGGGCGTCCCTAAGCCTCCGTAATGGATCTTGATCAGCACCCATCCCCCTGGCCACCCCTGCGGACTCTCTTATCCCTTTATCGTTGGACCCAGGCACACCTGACAGCTTGACGTCTCTGGCTCTGGAAATTAAGCTGCAGAGGATTATAAAAGCGAGCCACTGACAAATGACTTGGCTTTGACAAATGGCTGACCGTTTAGGAAGGAGGGGCGTTTTCCTCAGAGACAGGGGGGGGGGGGGGGGGAGACATTATCATTTATGGCTTAGGTTTGATCGATGGCAGCTAGTTTGTAGTGCGTATTCAAATAAGCCACCTTTTTATTTATTTAGTTTTATGGCGAAGGATATTGTGGTGGCTAGGATATTCCGACGCCCAGCAGGAAGATTCTGGGCTCATTCCCCGATGTCTGCAGCTTGCTTGAATGGATTTTTGCTGAAACAACTTCCTCCTCTTTAACGACCTGTGCCTGAAATCACTGTAAGCTGCTTTAGATCAAACCAACTGCTAAATTACTAAATGGAAATAAGAGTTCATACAAAAAAAACGACGTTAACCTTTACGTAACAAGTCACTCTTACGATGCCAATTGACGTGAGCAACATTCTCTGTGTGTCCCCAGGTGAAGGTGTAATGGCTGCCCGCTCTCTGGGCCTGCTGTCCCTACTGCTGGTGGCGCTCCTCTGCCTGGACTTTTGAATGTAGTGGCACCTCATGTCTTCACTTCCTGTGAAGGGGACTCTGTGATGTTGACAGTGTATGAGGACATGAACTCTTTCCACAATGTTTTTGGTTCCATCCCCGCAACCAAAAAAAACCCAACATATTCCAACTGTCCACCCGCTACGGAATATGTTTGTGGGATACAAAAAATAAGAAAGTTTGACACGAATTGGACATGGGCAAAGACATCCCTTATTTACTATCTACAAAGCATCTTGGGTGGAGTTTCAATAACGGTGTTCTGTCAACTTGTTCAATATGCCTTATGTAAACGATGACTCTTATCTTTCACAATGTGCTCCTCTTAAAACGGATGGTGAACGTGAGTGGCCGTCCCTCGGAGTAATGAAGCAGTTATTTTCATTTTCTATTATTAA
Source organism: Gadus morhua (assembly GCF_902167405.1). Lineage (NCBI taxonomy): Eukaryota > Metazoa > Chordata > Actinopteri > Gadiformes > Gadidae > Gadus > Gadus morhua. The sequence continues at coordinate 7,608,170 of NC_044056.1, read as the reverse complement.
ACAGATGAAAAAATGTCGATAAATGTGATTTGTCGGAATTTCCGATGCGTTGACGTTTTGGATAGCCTCTCCGGTAATGCATTCCATATTATAAGCTAACAGGTAGATAGTTGTGAACGATAAGTGTACACGTTTATGAAATTGTCTTTGTGGTTATAATACTGCGGCGCAGAATACTTACTTTTTTTATTGTCTTTTAGAAACAAGCACATCCTCCATTACAGAGTTACAGTCCAAGCAAATAACATTTAGCATCATAGTAAAAAGAAAGCCATGGTAATGTAATATATGCAATAATTTACATTTGAATGTGCTATTGGTGTTATCTGTGCAATGATACATACTCGATCGAATTTATCTCCTATTGCAGATCATTGCAAATTGTAAAATTAAAGGATTCTCAATCACTTCCAAAACAATGGTGACGGCAGAACAATTCCACAGTTGAATGTAAAGCAAATGGATGGACCCTATAATTAACCGGATAATGTGTCAGAAAAACAGTTACGAACCCTGTCTGAAAGGCTGTGACAGTGGCCATCTTGATCCAATGTTGAATACTTGTGTATCTAAAATGCTTCGCAGGCCTGCCTACCCTTATTCCAATCTGATATGGCAAAGTGTTACACAGTGAGGTGTGTGGATTTAGAAATGCTTTTGTCTTGACTGTGTCATTTTGACCTTGGTACCAATGGTACCATCTGGTGCTTTGTAAAGAATGTAGGCATTTTCATTTACTGTTAGTATTTGTTCCATCATTTAGGTTTTCCTCCATGGCTATGTTCAAGTATCACCTTCAACAGTGATGGACACCTCATTCAGTAATCGTGCAATGTCTGCTACGTCGATGGCTACTTTATGTTTTCTAACGACCCAACTTGCCTAGCTCCTAATCTTACGTGCTTTCTTGTTTTTTTCTTCGTAATCGGTCTGTGCGCAGACTGAAGATGGACGAGCAAGCCATTCCTAGACGCTGCGCAAACGTAAACCTTAATAATTTGTTAGTCCAAATGAGCGTGGCCATCTGAACAGCTCATTATATATATATATATATATATATATATATATATATGATTTGATAAGAAATTCGATTGTATATATATGGATTATACATACAGTATGTCTGTATATATAATCGTCAAATTTGTTTTCTTATGTGGGTTTTTTTCAATATTTGTTTGTCCCTGAAACGTGAGAGGTTTTTCTTTCGAGGTATCTCATTTCCCAGAGGTTGATGAACTAAGTGTGCAGAGAAAAGAAATGCAGCGTTTACTATTATGATTACTATGATTATTATGATTACTACTACTACCGCGTACAGATTCATGATTTTGTGACTGACGCTAGCCAAGCTTATCATCGTAACTATATCCACATCCACCACCAAGTGCTTTTCTCCTGCCCCCCCCCCCGCGGCCCGCCCCACCCATGCAACATCCAAGCATCCGACCAGCTGCGCGAATGCATGAATGCCTTGAACGTAAGACGTATTTTGGAGAAAGCGGCAACTCAGAACCATACATTCTATCATGCATGAACGTCGGAAAAACAAAATTAGTAACTACTACAGCGGTGGGTTTTTATACTTTGCAGGGGGAATCGACCGGTCTCTTCTGAACCCTCCGATGGCTTTACATTATATACATGATTATATTTCCTCCCCAGGGGTTGGCGGTCCTCAGTGGAGATGATGAGGATGATGTGTGTGTTGGCTGCCTAATTAAAGCTAGACATATTCACGCCTTGAGTCTTTGAGTTGTCTTTGAGGCCAAGTGAAATGACTCACTCAAAAGAAAACATCCTGCAATTCAATGCAAATGATTTGTTAGGGGGAATGAATGAAACCACTGGGTCTTGGTGTCGTGCGATTGGCTGTTGACCGCTGTTGACGCGCTTTACTTGTTATCGATGGTTGAGGTAGAAGGAACTGGACTCTGATCGGCTGGATTTAAAAGCAACAAATAAAAAAGTGTAGTTAACTCTTACATGTGACTATTGTCTTTTTATTGGGCTGCTTGAAAATGCTTTTGTTCATATAATCATTGATTCCAACTTCGAAATATTGTTGCTATTCAACACATTTTCAGACTACCTCAACTTTCTTTTCCAAAAGCACCCCTAGCAGCAGATTGTTGTGTTAATATAACCATTAGACATTTAAAAAAAAAACAACATTCTAAATTATATATTTATTCGAGATGGCCACCTACGTCTTTGTTTCATCTCAATAACTCCCATGTCAAAAAATTGTACATGTTAAGCAGCACTGCTAAAGGATGACTCCTTCTCTTCTTGAACTCCTCTCCCAGCCAACCACAACGTGTTGCTCATCAGGCCTTAATTAAGTTCCCCAATTGTCAACCAACTCACCTCTATATTATGGCACACGTGGATTTTGGTTTACTTTTTGCCGGACTGTGAAGCTCCCGTTTGTACACATAATTTTCATTCTTTCCAAGTCTGTAAAATTATCCTCAGGTTTCTTCTTTGTATTTTGCCTGAACAACAAAAATCAACCCTGGCCTCCCACCGGGTGCTTCGATAAGAGCCCTGCAGTGAGTAACCCCATTTTTATTTCATGAGGTAGGCCTACCGGTAGTTTTAAGTTGTTTAGCTTCAACTGCTTCAGCAGCTTCAGTGTGCTGCGTACAGTAGGCCTTTCCCTGTTCTTTCCCGTTAACTTTGAATGCATGTTATAGCAGCTAGCAGATTATAGCTTTTGTGTATAGTGATGTATTTTATTGAATGTGTTGCACCAGCTGACCGACTGACTTATATGGGGGGGCCCGCTGCCCCCCCATATATCACCGACGTTATTGACTACACTAGGAATGCCCCGTCGTAACTAGGATAGGACGTTTAGTACGGTCCTTCACCGTTGCTTCTTTACCCATAGAAAGCTAAAGTCAGTGTTCAATTACGCTGATTTACCTTTGAGCATTTCCTATTAATAGGCTACTGTGTAAAATGCTGTTTAGAATTAATGTTAATGCAAGAAAAGAGACCCAACGGTGGGGGGAGATCTTACGTTTTATTTATGTTTTTGTTATAATGCACACGTGCATGTTGCAGAAAATGTATAACAGCACCCTCTGGGGTCGCACTTTTCGGTGGGTCGCAGAATTCGGCGTAACAACGGGTCCAAATTTAGCAGCTATGGCGAAAATCACCTGTCAGGGAGAAGGTAGAGTGTGCGACGCCCTGTGTCTAGACCGGGGACAGTCTACTGGTGACCGGCGAGCTCACCATTGCCATGGCTTAATTGGAATTGCTCGTTAGCAGGTTAGACCGAAATAAGTGGGAGTAAACGACTTGTTCTATTTTAACTTCACTTGATCCTTTTGAAGTCTGAAGACTAATTGGTTGGTTTGGTTGGTTTAGGCTTGGTAGGCTGTTGTCATGCTAAAATGTGTAATTATAATATGCCTGGTCAGTATCTGATTATTCATGCACTTGCACACACTACTTCAAACTATTACAAATTTAAAATATGTTTGCTGTCATTAATGCTGCTTGCAGTTGTATGTCTGCATCATCGTGTTGCGTTTGTGCGATGCGTTTTCCTTTGACGCTACATTGCTGTGATGTTGGGCCTCTATTCTAGCAAGGTCCTTTCTACAAGTTGGTTCATTGGTTTGGGGGAAAGTTGTTTAACTAGCTTGTTCCAACGCAACTTTTCGGTAGATGTTTTGCTCTACTAGAACTGGTTGCCTGGGGAGCTTTGCACCAGTAGTTTGGCAGTTCCTTTGTTGTTCCAGAGCAATTGTGCTGTCAACGTTGCACTTGTAATTTATTGTTGGCGCATACGTGCTGGTTTGTAAAGTTGGGCCTGGCAACCCTGAACATTTTCACTGCCAGATGCTGCAGCTTTAGTATAATCAATTTGATCAATTTTGCATAGTCCATTGAAAGATTGTATAATCGGTCACAGTGGCACTTAAAGTTTACCACTTTAGGGATAACTGAAGAACTTGATGATTAGACCGCAAGGTTCCTTGACGTTAACCAAACCATCTTGCCAGAAGTTACTCATGCTGGCTTTCATATTGGTGAGATATCTATTTAAATTATGTTACTATTTTAATTAAGAATTCTAAATGCTTGAATACAAACCGGTCAAGACGCCTTACTTTTACATTTAGCAGAGAATACTTGGTGACTAACACTAAGTACATTTTTCAGATGAAAAGGAAATACTATGTTGTTTGTACAGTACAGACATGCATAGAAACATGTCCCAAGCAGTGACAATTGCTAGGTAAGACTAGTGTCTTTACTTCAGGGGCAGCTCAGTGTTGCTGATCCTAGAAATATAACGGCTAAATTTGAGATGACTGAATCAATTCTAGTTGCATCCATCTAGCAGAGCTGTTCAATGAAGTGTACGTTCACATCTTGTGTATAGTTCCCTAGGTGGCAGCTCATCTGGATGGTCTGGCATTGATGTTTGTATGACGGCAAACCGGCTGTCACTCCAGGAAACGTCCACCTTTAAGCAAAATGAATGAATAAATATCCATTTGTGAAAAGTATTGGTATTTATTTGTAATTAGAGATTTTATTTTTTTTAGAAGTAAAAGTTAAATTCCAGTACCAGTCAAGGGTTATGAATATTGACGGCCATCTCTTAAAGGGGGGTCATGATTAAAATGACTGAAGTGTTTACGGTGTGATGCTGACTTGCCTTTTTTTTTTTCATTCAAACACTCCAGTGCATAAGGACAGAAGCAAGTTGATCTACTCCTGTCTACTGTCCGGTGTCTTTCACTTCTACGGAGCATGCGTTTCCTCAAAACCCAACCTTTCCCTTGGTCTTTCCACAAGCTTCTTGTGTCCACTTGGGGGTTTTGAGTGTCAAACCTCAAAGGCTTCAGAGATGACATTTAATACTTGTTGCTTCATAAATAAACAATTTTTATAAGATTGTTAGTCGTCATTTTTCTGGTTTTTCTTTCCAGTAAGAGTTTATATCAATACAATGTCGGTACTGTTGGCAGAATATGAACTTGAAAAGCAGCCCAAAGGGTGGCACTCCAAATGAATTAAAGGTGATGTCAGATTTTAAGAGCTGTAATTTTTTAGTAATCTCTGGGCCATCCGTCAGCTATTTGAGGGCAATTCTCTGGGTGTTCTGGTTCAATGTGCCGGCCTCAGTATGAGAAAAAGGCCATCTAATTTCTAACCAATTGAAGCATCATTCACATGATCACATTGATCAAATGTAGAGGGAAAGTTATTTTCAACACTTGAATCTTCACTACTATTGAAGATTCGGCATTGAGGGGAGAAGGGAAGAAGTAATTTTCTTGGATACTTGGAACTGCAGCTAGACTCAAATTGGCTGTAGAAGCAGCCTGGTGGGTGGGGTAGACTATTGTCATCACCGTTCATTGGGTGTTTTTTTTAATATAAAATCTGAGGCAATACTAAAATATTGCATCTAGAATTAACACTCAAGTGACCATCAAAACTTGAACATTATTAAATGTCTTTCACTGGACATGAAAGTGCAAGGCTTAAACAATGGCACAAATAAAGGAAGTCCTGAACAGACCTCGTTTCTAAGGGAATTCCCACGTCGGTTCTCGTCAAAAACTGGCCTCATCCCAAAGCAATATGGAGTGGACCCTGAATCATTCCCACACCCCATTAGTTTCCTCCTTGCTGACATTAAAGACGCTAGCTTTCAGCTAAAGCATCTTTTAACGGTGCAGTACTCGGAAACTTGCGTTAAGGGCAGTGGTGACTGACAGGAATTATAGTGTTTACGTACTTCGGCAAATGTCTATTTTGTTTTTCGCTCAAAACATTTTTTCAACAGGTTCTATAGTTGGACCTTTTCCCAAATGCTCTGAGAGGGCCAACCTACTGGATGTTTGAATGAAGTCACAGATGGGATTGTTGGCCATTCGGATTCTGCAGGGATTGGATCAAACCATCTGCCTTTAGTCTTTTAATCTTATTCCTCCCATTCACTGACATAAAATCACAAAACACTGGACACAATGTTTTGTAATACTCTAAGGGGGGTCCCCAAGTGATTTCCGGCTGTACAATAACTACATTATCCAGGCTCCATGTCTAATGCATAAGCATCTGTTTACAGTGAACTCCTTTCAACTGTATTGAAGTGCTACATTGCTGGTATAAATGTTTCAACTTCTATAAAACATCAAATTGCACTAACCTTTTACTATAATCAATGTTTACAAAATGCCTTAATCTTTCTTACACCCATTACGTAACTGTTTAAGACATTGTTAGGCTCCTGGGGAGTGGAATAGCATGATTATCACAAAATGATCAGACCGCACATTATACACGTTCTGCTTTCCATAGGCAGAAAAATGAAGCCCACCTGAGATGCCCAGCCAGTATTATGTCATTCAAGTGTTCATGAGATTTAAATATTTTTATAAGTATTCTAGTATATATTATATTCAGGACTTATTGGTGATCGGAATGCTTCCCCAAAAATATTAACATTGAATCACTAATAGGCTACACAATAAACATTTGAGAGGCTATATCACTGAACCTATAGAGAGAAACAGCGACCTCCAGCGGCGAGTATCCCGTGATCAGCTTGAATCCATAAAAGAGGCTCATGTTTTCAAGGTAGTTGCGTTTATCTATCTAATCTAAAAAAGTTATGCTTCTATTTATTGACTTTAAAACAACATACCCGATTTGTTTATTGTAGAACCGCAGTGGCGACTTCAGGGAGCGGGGCGCGCTTGTGAGCGCATTCACGTACGCATGGGAGGAAAGTTTCCTCTGGCCGGCTCATTAAGCTCAACCTACCCAGATTATCATTTCATCTCTCCGCCTGGGTTAGACCGAGCAACAGCAAGTTTGAAAACTTGTTTCAGCTTTTTTGGGGTTGCCTTTTTTAAATAGCATACAAACCTCCGCTATTGGCTGATCGACATAAGAAAGCATGTGCGCAGAGTGACCAATTTCCCGGGAAGAAATCATCTGTCAAGTTTTGCGCTCCGCTGTGATGGATTCTCAAGCTGAACAAGACGGTGATCAGCGAGATCGCTATATTTGCGGAAAGGGATGTGGGCTTTTACTGTCCCTTCAAGGAAACCACTCTTGTTTGGCGGCACTTCGACTGCATTCAAATAACATTGAACGGAGGAGCGCAACTTTGCAGCATGAATCCCGGATGGCGAGGTTAAGGTGGGGCAGAAGAGAGCAGTTTCTGCTGGCCCAGGTGTCATCTCTACAGGGCGAAGCACAGCTCGCTGCACTCAAGTATCAGCAAAAACTGCACCAATACATGCTGAATATAAACAGCATTGCTGATCAGGTGATTGGGTTTTACAAGGTGAGAGGAACCACTTAGTTTTTTTCAAAGAATATTAATTATTATAATAAAACAGAAAATATTGATACACATTTTTTTCTATATTTTCTATTAGAGCAAGCAAATTGTATCATGACACAAACGCTTAGATCTTACTTTCATAATATTTGTTTTTTATTTATAGGGTATTTACCATAACTAACCATGAGTTTAGTCATGGACAGTTTTTCTGTTTGGTTAGTTGATTGAGTCTCCCTTCTCCCTTTCTCTGAGTCACTCATCTCTGTACTGGTTTCACAGGGTGACACGAGGATATCCCGTGAGAGGACAGTGTGTGCAGAAGAGACGGAGAAGCGAGAAGAAATGCCTAAGGTAGGACAAACATCATGTGTACCTGACATCGTGCCGGCGTTTCAGACCTCTACCTCAGTACCTCACATCTCCAAAGTATCTGTTGTGGACGGAAGCAGTCGGCGCCTTTCGATTTTTGAAAGTTCCCTACATTGCAATTATAAGTATTAACATTCCTGTTAGCTATTATGTTATTAATGTCGGAATACCTCCCACGCAACACTGTAGTGATTCATGCTTAATTGCTGAAAGATGGTAATGGGCGAAATATGCTTTACAGACACATCCCCTACTAGACAAATATGGGTTTTACGTTCCATGTTCATGTTTTATATTATTGATTGAGGGCAATATCTGTGACACAAGTTTACGGATAGTAATGGAAAGTAATTGCACTGCTCACTGTGTTGGCTTGTTATTTAGCCTGCAGTGTTTGGACTGTGTTCGTGTGACCTGAATATGAATGTCCTTTCTTTACTCAGAACAATTATGTTGTAAATCCTGATCACAATGCCACCAGCATCTCTCAAACCTATAATAAGCACACTGCTTTTTAGGTAACAGCATTAACATGCTAATTACACCATTTTTAATAAACGTTAGCACGTGGTCATACCAGTCTCACCCATCCTGGTCATTCAGGGGACAAGGCCCACCCACTTCCTCTGAATCGCCTGGTATCAAAGCACAACCCGACACAAAGCAGGGAGGGGAAGGCCAGCAGTGCCCACCTTGTTTTTCTTGTGTTTTTGTCCATAGTTTTGTCCACTATACGCTCTTTGGAGAATAGTGGGAGTCGGTTTGGCAGCGTACCATTTTTCACTTTTAACCCTTGCTCATAAAATGTTTGCCGGTATTGGGCTTGCAATGTTGGCAGCAGTGTGGACAGAAAACGTAAAACCATCTTTAACATTGACTAACGTGCAATATTTAAATAAGTAGTGCAAAGAACTTTTCCAGATAGTTCTGGCTATAAACATTATTCATTTATAAGCTGTAGGATTTTTGGAGAAACCTGTTTGTGAAAGTAAGAACTGCTTGAAAGTAACACAGAGGCGATTTGTCCGTTGGGGTTGATGTGTACTGTACTGTTATTTGTCTACTGTAGTGAATCATTATGGAAAGATCTGAATTATGTATCCCCCTGTCAAATGTAATATGTGTAAATCTATGGGTGTGCTATTATTATTTCTGACCATCTGCAACATGGTGTTTAGTTCAAACCATGGGTGAGATGAAATGGCCTTAATTAAGCCAACGGTCACATGCAGTATGTATAATTTCCCACTGCATGCTGGGAGTGGGATAGGTTTCCTCATGATTGATGATGAAAGTGGTTTTGTTCCCTGTTACCAAAACACAGCGCAGTCTATTTCCAGACGTCAACTCTAGGCTGAACAACGCCACACTGATGCCTTTATAATAGTTCTCTCGCTGTTGTTGCCGGCTTTTACTGCCCAAATAGACTTTACTACACCGTGGGGAGGTTCATCAAACAAGGTGAGGTGGTTTTTCTTTGGAGGTTGGTGGGAGTGGGAGTTCATTTATACGAGGGAGCTGGGCTTTCCTTTGGCGGTAACGAAACAGAGTGGCTTATCGAGGACTCTGAATAGAGTTGTTTAAGAGGTAGGGTGTTCTCTTGCCTTGCTGGTTAGAAGACATGTCAAATCAGTGGATTTAGTTACGTTTTGGCTTTTAAAATTGCAACACTTCAATGGTTGAGATTTTGGCCGGGTGAACGATGCCCATAGCGGCTAATTCCAGAGGCTAACTATTGTCCTTCAGCACTAATCCCTGCGCAGATGCACAGGTGGTTGATTGAGTCATTGTCAATGCTGTGACACATGCTAATCAAGACTCAGCCAAGCATGCCAATGCCATGTCAAAGTGTAAAGCTGAACGGCGAAAGTAATTTGCAATGTTCATGCAACAATCTAGTTATTCGACACTGCAACAAATATGAACGTAGGCCTTCAAATGATCCAAGAGATAAGCTTCTGGAGCTTATGAATATCGATATCAGCCGAGAAATGGAAATATAGCAGTGCATCCTTAGGATGAATTCATAAGTGAAAAATAAATGTTTAATCGTCCTTTCTGCTTTTCCAGTCCATGAATTAGTTCTAGGGCTAGGAGCAGTGAAGTTGCTCACCCATTGCACCATCTCCTCTCCCAGAGAAAGTTGGGTTTGACATGAGGAACATACAGGCCTTTGCCCCTGTCTGAGACGGAGCTCACTGTAGCTGTCTGTGTGCTGCTCCACTTCTCTAATGGATGGAGCAGCAGAGACAAGGGTAGGGGGGTATCGGTTTCATCAAAATTCAATCTTGTGTGACTGACTGCCGAGAATGGGAAGCGTGGGCTGTTTGGTTTGGGCTCCATAACAAAAGACGATGGGGGAAGATTGGTTTGAGACCAGAGAAAAGAGAGATTTACAACCTCTGCCTTCATGTTTGCTGATTGGATCTTGTCTTTGTGTTTTTTCCTTTATTAGCAGATCCGAGGAAAGTGTGTGCAATCAGGCAATTATTATTGATAAACAACCGTTTATCGTACCTACTGTGTGTACGGGGAGAAGTGTGAAGTCAATACATATATAGTACTCCTCAACTTTGTTTGACATCGACGTGTGATTCCATACTTATTCCTACTTATATGGAGTCTGCCTTAATATTCAATATCCTTCCGTGAGCTCGATGTTAATGCTCTCCCAGCTTTGCGAAGCGACTGGGTCATGCCTTATTACGTTATAGTTCTACTACACAAATATGTCATTTATGTGGTTTAACAATGGAAAATAATCTCTCTGGTGGTCCCAGTCTCAACATGGTGTGTTGAAATCTTTTTTTCCTTTCCATGCCCTTGAACTAACTGGATATATTTTGGGTACCGTTTGCCTCTCTGCTCTATTGGGTTTGTCTATAACACCATTTGCTGGCAAAGACAACATATGACGCAAGTCAATATTACATATTTATCATTAAATATGTCATTTTTCAGTTGGCCTGGGCATCACCTATACTTATTTAAAAAAATGTTGGTTAATAAAGAGGCTCATTACTGCACTCCCGCCCGCATACACTATGGAAGGAGAAACACGATGACCTGTTAGCAACCTGTTTTGGTTTAAATGGTGGCCCTTTTCCTAAATTACACCTATTTGATGTCTAATTTACTCTTAACTTACTCCTGGCTTGTAATGCCTTGATGCTAAGAGAATTCATTAAGTTGGAGGAATGTGCAATATGTTTCCTGTGCCCTTTCGGTTTGGCTCACAACATATTATTCAAAGGCAGTGGGGCTTGCGGTCCGACATTAGCTGACAGCTGTTGAGATTAGTGTTTGATTCCAGAGGTATTAATGTGGACCGTACCTGCACACAGTGTAAACACACAGGGCTGTGTGTGTGTGCTTGTGCGCGTGTGCGTGTGATCACGGCTGAACTGATTCAAGGTTCTGTTTTTTTAAGCAGGGGGTGTGAAAATCTAACATCTGTTCCACAAGACTTGAGGACCACCAAGATTGTACAAAGAGAAGCATTCTGGGTAATTCTGGTTTGCTACCTGCTGAAAAGGCTCTTTCAGAACGTGGATTTAAGGACTTGGCTCGCCCGGCCAGTGTGAGGTTGGAAAGGAATTTACACAGCATAGCTCTTGATAGGAACATAAATAAACCGGGCTCATACATATGTCAGTAATGACTTCCTGAAGTTTCTTAAGTGATGTTTTTTCGCATAAATGAAGAGGTTAATTCGTGGCTGCAATCATTCACGCAAAACACCTGCTTAGCATTAAGCTGTGCAGCTGGCCGGTTAGCCAACTCCTTTTGTGTGTGGGTGTCCAACTCCTTGAGCCACGTGTGTACGTGTGTGTGTGAGTGTTTGTGTTTGTGTGTCCAACTACTTGAGCTGTGTGTGTCCAGCCCCTCATTTCCTCGGGGGTTTAGTTTTTGTTCTGAACTTAAGAGTGGGTCAGTGGTAGATTGTATTGTAACTCAGATGAGCGATTTTTCATCTTTTATCAACAGATATTTACATATACCTATTCTATACTGTTGGTGTTTAGGATCATGGACTTGAGTGATTGAACACACACACACACACACACACACACACACACACACACACACACACACACACACACACACACACACACACACACACACACACACACACACACACACACACACACACACACACCACCTCTACTCTGCTCTAGCTGGAGGCATGTCCTCAGAAGGCTGGGTCTCCTGAGGACATGAACATCTGCAGTAGATGCTTTCGTGGGGAACTGAGCAAAAAGGTCCTCATGGGCATCATTGATGACTTGGTGAGGTCCCTGGTCCCTGATGTTGTTTCTCGTGGTGGTTGACCTCACTCTTTGGAGTGATTACTCTCACATGTGTACACACACACACACACACACACACACACACACACACACACACACACACACACACACACACACACACACACACACACACACACACACACACACACACACACACACACACACACACACACACACACACACACCGGTAGTCCTTATTGTCCCTGATTGCGTGTGTGGCAGAATCACCGCCCCCCCGCCCTCTCCCTTGCACCAAACACACAGGCCCTCATCTAACCGAACACACCCCACGCCGGGATCCCCGTGGCCGGGCCTTGATGACAGCTCCATCCCCGCGGCGGGCTCCCGGCCCCCGCAGTTCCTCCACCGCAGGAGGGCGGGCGGCCGGCGGTGACCCGGCTGCTTTTGAACTCAAATGTGGATCTGCTGATTTCTTCTGTAGCCTCGATAAACATGTGGTTCAACCAAACAGCTGCAACAAGTAGATTAAAGTGTGGTCCCTGAGTCAGCAGGGCACACACCACACGGATACACCCACAGACACAGGGTCACACACACACACACACACACACACACACACACACACACACACACACACAGACACACACACACACACACACACACACCAACCTGTGGCTGCAGCTGTGCTGTCAGTGCCGCCCGCTGTAGAAGTACCTTGAGGTTAAGATGTGGTGTGGGCGGACTGTGATGTGTGTTTATTCCGCTGTGCCATGATATTGTCCTTCTACCAAGCCTCACTCACTCACTCACTCACTCACACACACACACACACACGGAGAGCCACAGCGTGTGACTGCAGCAGTACATAAACAAGAGTTAAATCCTGACATTTCGTTCAGATGAATCCCTCGTGTGCGAAAACGCTTATTTCTTCATCATGGGTCTTTTTTCCAATAAAGCTGAGCATCACCACCTTTGACATTTTCCATAAAGACAGAGCCTCTTATCCCAAGAAACCCAACCATAAAGACCCTCCACCGAGCCTGGCCCCCTGCTGTCCCCGGAGTGCGCACGTGTGTCCGACTCATGTCGAGTGCTGGCTGCAGACAGGAGGATTAGGGCTGAATGATGCAGCACCAGAGGCTGCCGGTCAGCTCAGAGGTTCTGTAAGGCGAGGGACTTGGAGGCACTAGGGAAGCGTTGAGGAGGGGGATCAGCCTTTGTCATGTGGATGATGTCGTTTATCATAGGGATGCAACGATACCACGTTTTTGTAGAACCTTATGTTGTGTGTATGTTTGTGTGTGTGTGTGTGTGTGTGTGTGTGTGCGTGAACCCTAACACCCAATTGTAAGTAGAAGTACTTGCCGATACTAAGTACCCATACAAGTTCTTATATTAGTTGCATTACAGTTCTATAACTGATGATTTGCATCCGATTTTTCTTCCTTTCTGACGGTAACAAATTAAATATATAACATACTGTTGCTGACCGTTTAACCTTTAACATGATACATGGTGGGGAGTTATATCCTCGTCAATCTACTGCGCAGTAAAACTGATGAGAGATGTTGGGCTGGCACTGGCACTGCTAGTTTAAATATCAGTGGTGAAGCTCCAGGCTGGAATACCCTGCAACAGGCTGTTGATGTTCTGTATCACAAACTCATGCAGCTTTGGTTATACGGTTTCTGTGATGTGGTGACAGCTGGGAATCTACAGCGACAGCGTCGTGTTGAAAGAACTGCATATCCAAAACGCTTTGTGAAAATATGAAAACACATCCGAATTTACGGTAAAAACACAAATGCAAAAGCCTCCACACAAATGCAAAATACTCAACATAATGGAGGTGAACAGATGTGGACGTTGAAATGAGTCGACTTTATTGCCAGCCAACTTTTATTGCCTGGATGGATTTTTTACATTTGATGACCTCTATTAAACATTGTTCACTATCTGGAAGACTTATATATGATGTTAATGATGCCTTAAATATACACTTAATATGATGCTGTAGGCAATTGTGCAGAAAGGATCCTATGCCCAGGCTGGCAGGATTTTATTGATCCTAAGGAAACAGGAAATATGTATTTCCTGTGTAAGTGCAGACAGTTCGCATTATGAAACACGTTAACAATAGACCTGTTCTCAAACAGGTGCCCTCATGTACGAAAAGCCAAGAGCAGATCCCTGTCCGACTGGGTGTGAAAACGCTTTTCAGGGTTTGTATCTGGAGGAAGGCCTCCCAATTCAAACAAGGGAACTTTAAAAAGTTGGCAACTAGAACTCTGGGAGATTAATGTTTACTAAAAACCCAATGAAGAGCAGATTGGTCTGTCTTGTGACCTGGGAGGTAATGTCCTGCGACTGGATAAGTGCCTGTTGTTCACTGCATCCGAATAGGACTGCCCTGAACTCTCTGGTGCGTTGAGGGTTTCGGGGGTACTTTGATGGATGTGTTTTTAATGAACCTAATGGGCTTCCAGAGGAACGGAGTGTGAATATTTAATTTGAATTGCTGCTGGGTTACGGATATAACTAATTGAGTGTTTTGATCATGATGCTTTTAAAACACCAGAAGCGGATATCAATTATGTTTTATTGAGTTAAAGACTTTCACATTCACTTTTTTGATAATTGTCGGTTTGCTCATAAGGAATCCCAAACTCTGAATGCTGGTTTATGCAGTATTAGTTTATATAAAAGTCCATAAAGTCAAATGTACCATAAACCATTGCTACCATTGCTTATGTGGGTCGGTTGTGTGTGTGTGTGTGTGTGTGTGTGTGTGTGTGTGCGCTTGTGTGTGGTTGCAATGTGATGCTCATATACCGTGGTGTTGATTGCCTCATTTCCCACTAACTGGTCATTATGCAAGGTAGCTGATTGTATGGGTGTGTGTGTCCCTCTTTTAGACCACAGCTGTTGCAGAATATCATGCAACTCTCCAATCACCGTTAGGGCTCAGTGGCTTTTAACGGGTGGAAACATAAGAGGGCAGCCACGCGGAATGGGTGCGATGGCGGAGGTTGTCCAGCAGGTGGCAGAAAACACACACACTATGAAATCTCCAGTGCCCAGGACGCCCGCAACACTGTCTAGCCGGTGTGGTCGTTAAAGATATTTAGCTAAATAATTCGGACAGTTATTATTTTTTTCAATTTCATTCATCCTTTTCCTACGCTTGTTCTCACATTGTTCCTCCATGATTGTGTTTTAAAAAGAAAACTTGAGGGACAATGAGGGATATATCATCATTTATAACTGCATTCTGTTCTCTATTTACCCCCCTCAACCCAGTCTGCTCTCACACCCTCCTAAATTCTTTCTTTTTTTGAACTCTGATGATGGTGTCATCAAAATATAATAACATCAAATACACCCCTGGGCCCTGCATTAGCAGCACAGTACATCATTAGATCACAGAGCTTCAGTCTGAGTCTGCTCCGTCTGCGTCTCCCGGTCCCTGAATTCCTCTCCTCGCATTTTTTAAGTCTGCACAGGACTCCCTTCATACAGGAGCTCCATCTCTCCTCCACTTCAAAGCGTTTTGTTGGTAATGCAGCACACTGTTCCAGCTCATCCTTCTCCTCTCACCCCCTGCCCCCCCCCTTCCCTCTGTATGAATCATCTAAAAGCCATACTCACTCCGTCTCCTGCTGTACGTGTTTGTTGACAGAAATCCTTGATCTTATAGCCATGCCCGACCCGCTGAGTCGAGCAGCCTCACAGAAACAACACAAAAGTAGAGTTGAATCAGGAGTTTGTCCAGTCAGCCAGAGCTCTGTACTAATAACTGCTTGTTAAGGAAGTTTCCTGTACGAACGAGGTCGATCATGGCGCGCTGATCGTACGGAGTGTATATAGGATCATGTTGTGTAGACACACACAACATGATCTCACCAGGCTGCCCGCTTCCTCGACCTGCCTTTTCCATATGTCTCGCTCTTGGACAACACAAGCGCGTACGCACAACGTCACTCATACACATACACACACCAACGCATATACGAAACACACAAACCACCACAATCAGGATGCGTGTCAGTTGTTTTAACTGCTACTACTCCCACAGGCCAGGTCGAACAGGAAATAGCAAACCTCACCTCAAAGACAAGCTCAGTTGTTGATCCTCCATTTAGCCAGCCTGCAGCAGAAGCTGTTGATTAACTTTCAATAGACTCACTCTCCTGATTGACTAGTCACCTCTCTCTCTCTCCCTCCCCCCCCCCCCCTCTCTCTCTCTTTCTCTCTGGTCGCCCAATGAACACCAGAGATGATTTGGCCCTGATTGTCTTTCCTCATCACGGCAAATGACCATGGTGGTCTGCCACACCGGCAGATCAATAGACATACATGCACTACCACACACACACACACACACACACGTGTACGACCGCACACTGACACTCATGCACGGCTGCATGCTCGCTCATGTGCAAGGCCGCACATACACACACACTTGCGCGACAGCATACTCACATACAGTCCTGGCGGCGTGCTCACACACCTGCACTAAACTACACACCTCAAATCCTTCTCTCATTAGTGGAGTGCACGCTCACACATGTGCACTTCACTGATGAGAGAGGGGTTTGAGGTGTGGAGTTCTGTAGTGGGTATGTGTGCACGCGTGTGTTTGAGGGACGGTGTGTGTGTGTGTGTGTGTGTTTGCGTGTGTGTGTGTAGGTTAGTGTGTTTAAGTGACGGTGAGTAGGGGTGTGTGTGTGTGTGTATTTGAGTGTCTGTGTGTGTGTGTCTATGTGCATATTAGTATGTTCAAGTGAGGGTGAGTGAGTAGGGCTGTATGTGTGTGTGTATGTTTGTGTGTGTGTGTATTTGAGTGTCTGTGTTTGTCTGTGTGTGTGTGTGTGTCTATGTGCATATTAGTATGTTCGAGTGAGGGTGAGTGAGTAGGGCTGTTTGTTTGTGTGTGTGTGTGTGTGTTCGAGTGAGGGTGAGTGTGTGTGCACATGTGTTTCAGTGGGTGAGAGAGAGAGCAAGAGGAGGGAAAGAGGGGGCAGAGGGAGGATCAGTGGTTGTTTGTGCATGTGACAAGATCAACATGAACATAACATCGTACCTACAAGTACAAAACCCTTACACAACACCTGCCAAAACAATCCCTGCCTTCTGGCATCCGAAAAAAAACACCGGGCGACACCGGCCCCACACAAAGTGAGTATTTCCATCCCTGTGCCGGTTCCCCCTTTTCTTCTTTCCTACATATTTCTTGCTCCGGCCTTTGTAATTGGCCGGGCCGGTCCCGGTGGGTAAAGGCGCTGTCGGTTTATTTTTGGTCCGGTTGTTATTTGTTGTTCACCCGATGGCTCTGTGCGTCGCGGCTCGTGTGATTCATGGACTGGCGGTGATAAGGATGTCAGTGAAGAAATGATGACTTTATTGGACACTCTGGCAGTGGCATGCGGTTTTATTGAGGAGCTAGGTGATATGCTATCGCCCCGGCCCGCGGCTCCGGGCGGTGGGGTCTGTGTTCGTGTGGAAGGAAGCGGCTTCCTGATTTATTCGTTTTGTTACCAAGCTTGTGGAAATGTTTTTTTCCCCTCCTTCTTCCTTTCTTCCTCTCCCCCCCCCCCCGCCCCCCCCCCCCCCCCACCCCCCTCTGTTTTGACCATCTTTTATTTTTTCTCCGGGCTGCTTTAGTGGGTTTAAGTATCTCTCTGTCTCAGCTACAGACGCGCGTGCGCTCGTACTTGTTGAGGCGATAAATCGGATCTGCGTTTGGTGCACTCTGCGTAAATGGATCCCCCAGGTTGGGCTCAGGGACCTCATGATGTGGGTGATCTTATGAATAATACAGACGGCCTCCCCCTCCACCACCACCACCACCACCCCCACCTCCTCCTCCTCCTGCTGCTCCCCGATGCCAGCGCCGATGGTACTAAAGCAGGCTTCTATCGGGGCGTGGGGGCCCCCCAAACAGGAGAGCACCAGACAGCCTGGTGGTACATTAGCGGGGCTGGTGATAAATCAGACGCTTGGCACCGCCCGCCTACCTTCCCGGGAGGCCCTCCAGGAACCGTGCCATGATGGCTTCCAGGAGACGTTCACCCACCCAAAACTGTCCCCTCCCCCTCACCTCCCCTCTCCCTACAGGCTCCCCGACGCCCACCCACCTCCTCAGCCCATGCCCCCCCAGGAATGAAGGTGTCCGGGGGGGGGGGGGTTGCGTTGAGAAAGTCAACAAATGGTTCTGATGAACGTGCGCGCCGCAGTCCAGCTCTGTCCGCCAGTCGTCGGCGGTGGTAACCGTCAACCGCAATGTTTACACCGGGCTGAGACGTAGGGGAGCTGGCGTGTTTGGGCGCTACTATAAGGTGGGTGGGCGGGCTTGGCTTGGCGTTCCGGGGGGGGAGTAGATACAGAGGGTCCGCCCGGGGTGAGCCGGTGTGTCAGCGACGTGTGAGTGGCAGTGTGTATAGGGGAGGGCTTTTGAATCCGTCAGGGGCTGTTGAATCACCTGGTGATTGATGCACTCTCGGCGTAGGCCTTAGCTGGACGCGGATCCGAGCCTACATCGGACCGTCTTCATTCACGCGTTCGGTGCGGAGGTGGAGCTGGAGGTGAGGGCAGAGGGGGGTGTGTGTGTGTGTGTGTGGGGGGGGTTGGGGTGACAGTAGAGTGGAGGGGGACTCACTCCTGTCATTACACTGATGGATGGCGGCTGTCTGGGCCACTCTCGGGCTATTTGTCATACATTTCCATACCTTGAACCAGTGGATAGATGGTACTGGAGGGGAGGGAGCGTGGCAGATATACCCTTGCTTTGGGAAAGTCTGGGAGGCATGTTTGGAATTTGAGTGAGGTTAGCTCCTTTTTACCTGTGTATGGTTGTTGTCTGAAAATAGCTCAAAACTAGCGGTGTGGAAAGGTTCTAAACATTGACGACCCACAAGCAATGTATTTGCTGCCTTTTTTTAATGATACAATAGTGTTGATGCCAATGTTTCATTGGAGTTGACCACTAGTTTTAAAATAATCCTTTGTAAAGATGCATTACCTATGGTGGCTTCCATACAACAACTCTAATGCCTGGCCATGTTTGCCGTCATTGTCTGCAGGGCATATATCAAGGTGTGCTTCTCATTTGATGTTCAAACATCTGATGTAAGACCGGGTCTTTTCTTCACATACCAGCCAACTTGCTGTGTTGAATCCAAATCAAGTGTTCAAAGGCCAAAGTCTAGGGTTCTCTGATATTAATCCTTTTTACTCTCTTCAAGTTACTGGGAGTATTCTGTGAAATGTCTGGATTCAAAGCTGGTGTCATAAGCCCAGTCACAGCCGTGGTTGTAGTTTAAGGCGTGATTCCAATGAGAGCCTATGCCTCCACCTATCTTACTAATTCTGGACAAAGACATGGGGGTTAAGGGCTTATAGTTGTCCATTAACTCTGAATACATAGTGTATATGGATAAGCTCTTACAGTACATAATGTGTTATGAGTGGTGAAAGGTGTCGGTTGCGTTCTTAACATCCATGTCTTTTCTTCAAGCGCTTAATTTGTCTTAATTTGTCATTATTTCAATCAAATTCTATACCACCATGAAGCTTTTAATTATTATAAGCCCTTTATTTTTATTTGGTCTATTTACATTCTATTCTTCTTCTCTCCTGCTTCTGTTATTCTTTTTAACATCCACAGAATCACTTCTCCATAGGTTAGTGCAGTAGAGAGTGTTTGCCGACCCACATCTGAACAGCATGGGGCCAGTCCTCCTCATTCACTCAGTGCTGAATGAGGCTGATGGGCAGGTCAACATGGAGTGGTGGCAGGGGCCTGGCCCCCCCTGGTCAGAGGTTGGCCCCCGAGTCTGAAAAAAAATAAAATATATATCCTGAACGGAAATTGTCTAAAGAAAGCTTAAATATATGCACTATTAGTTTGATCTATCTTTGACTTATTGTATTCATTGAAAGTTTTATATTTTGACTTTATGAATAAATATTGCACATAAAACCGTCGACAATCAGGTGCCCCCCCCCTTGACAATCGAGTGCCACCCCAAATATAAGACTGGCCCGAGCTGGCCACCACAGTATTAATGTCCTGGCTACGCCCGGGGGGGGGGGGGGGGGGGGGGGCCCAAGGTCACCTGACTGTGTAGACACCCCCGGGGTATGTGTGTGATAGGAGTACTGGGTTGGGGGTCAGGATATCCCAGTGAACACCACAGGAAGTCAGAGCCTCCATACTGCCACAAGAGAGTGTGTCTGTAGGTGTGTGTGTGTGTGTGTGTGTGTGTGTTGGTAGGTGTGTGTGTGTGTGTGTGTGTGTGTGTGTGTGTTTAGAGGTGTTGCTGCATGCATGTGAGCCCCCTGCACCCCTAAAACCGTTGCCCCCTCGTCTTCTCCAAATCTTCACACCACCCATCCCCGCGTGGCGCCTTCAAGCCTCCATTGATTTGTTTGTTTCGTGTAACACGCTGTCGCCTGTCAGAGCGTGCGCCCCCCCCCCCCCCCCCCCCCTCCCCCCCATCCCCCTACCCCACCCTCATCCTCCCAACGCTCCGGCGTGCGCGGCCCCCTGCGGTGCCTGGGATCGCCCCGTGCACCTGTCTCGTGTTTCAACCCCTCGGCTGTCATGAGCACAAAGCCACACGTCTCCCCCCCGCTCCTTCCCCCTGTGTTCCCCCCCAAACACACACACTTGCTCACACACGCACACACACATACAGGCTCCTGAACCTTCTGTGCGCGTGCACCTTGATTAATAATGTAGCAGGGTGCCATGTAGAGGGAAAGCTAGTGTATCTGAGGCGCCGTCTCACCTGGCTCCATCCTCTATAGATTAAACAGTCTGTTGTTCCTGTCGTCGTCGCCGTTGTTGTCGCTGCTGCTCTTTGTCCGGGACACCTCTGGATCCGCGCGTCTCGGGGGTGTTTCACGGGGCGAGGCGTGTTGTTTTTTCGCTTCTTTGGGGAGCCCCGTCAAGGGTTAAACTTTACCGACAACCTCGAGGAAACCCGGCACACCGCATACAACTTCCACGGCAATTTGACCTCGCTGCTTTTAGATCAAAGGGCATCTGGTACGTGGATGGGGATATAGATAGCTGTATGGATGGAAGGATGTGTGTGTGTTTAGATGGAAGAATGGATGGATGGATGGATGGATTGGCGGATGGAGGGGGGAATTGATGGAAGGATGGATTGGCTGATGGATGGATGCATGAATGAAGGGATGGATGGATGCATGGATTGTTTGGTGGAGAGATTGAAGGAAAGAAGAGTGGATGGACGGATGAATTGATAGGATGGAAGGAAGGTTGAAGGTGGATGGATGTGGACGGATAGACAGACGGACGGAGGGGTAGAAAGACGAACGGAAACCAGTTCTCACCTAACGGCAGCCCTGCCTGCAAACGTATCGCTCACACACAGCGGCTTGTCAAACGCGTTCCACTATTTCATGTTTACAAGGATATAAAGCGGCACGATGCTCCGTAATGAGGATCACCATAAACGCTTTGCTCCGGTGCTGAGATAGCAAACATTTGGAATGGAATCAGCGCAATATTTGCATATCTGGTCCTGCCATATCGCCCTGTGTGTAATGAGGATGCTGTTATCGTGACAGTGGGTGCACTAAGACCCATTAGCTGGACCCCTCTTTTATGACGTGCTGTATTATGGATGTACTGCGCAATGCAGTTTCATCTGAGGCCATAAACATAGACCACAGTCAGCAAACTCTGCTCATTAAGACACATTTAAATGTAATTATTTATTGATGCTACTTATGACCTATTGTCCCGGCGGCAGAAGCCGGACGATTTTTTTCTTTCTTTATTTATCTTTTATACGGAGAAGCTTGTTTTAGTGAGATTGGCCCCACAGGTTAACAGCCTCCTAAATGGCTGCAAAGACAATGGGCAGGGGCTTCCAGTAATACAGGAGAGAGGGAGGGGGGAGGGAGGGAGAGTGGGGGAGAGAGGGCGAGGGAGGGAGGTAGGAAGGAAGGGAGAGGGAAAGAGGAAGAGAGAGGGAGAAGGAGAGACAGAGACGGAGAGAGAGAGAGAGAGGATGCGATTACCCCTTAAGAAAAAGTTTTTACGTTTTCTTTGCTCGCTCGTTCCATCACAGATTGAGTGGAGTAATATATGCACGAAATCTGTTGCTTTTCATTTTAATCCACACGCCGTAAAACGAGAAACCAACTGCAGCGACGGTGAACGCGGGTCAGCTGGATCTATTTCGATTAACGGCTGAGGACACCAAACAACCTTTCTGCCATATCGCTTCTCATTAGTTCAGGTTTATAAAAGTTTTTGTGCGTTCTGTTTTGGGAAATCAACACACATTTGTCTAGAGGATCCATGTTGCCAATTACTAAACGACCTGATGGAGTAAGTAATGTTTTATGGGCCGTTTTATGACGTTCCTGATGGGCATACCAATGAAACTTTAACGTTTGACATTTGCTATAGCGGGATGATAAAGCTGTTGAACCGACACATTTTATGAAAGACATTTTTGCTCACTTAAGGTTTTATTAGGCCATGCAGAGCTAGAGACGGATATCACGTAGCCAGCGAGGGCCGTGAACTGGAACTGAGTAGAAGTCATTAACAATTCAAGAGCTATTGAGGGCTAAAGTATTAAAGTAAAGTAGAAAAATATTGTATTCACTCTTATACCAATTCAAGACATGGCCATGAGACCTGCATATTGTCTTGTATCCAGTTACACAGACACTCTGCATGTGTGTGTGGGTTTGTGTGTATGTGTGTTTGTGTGTGTGTGCAGAATATACTTAGCCTGGCTCTGCCCGCCTAAGTACTTCCGCTCAATTTGAATTTCCCTTCAGTACTAGGTCTGGACCTGCTGTATGTAATTTGGTTTTCTGGTGCCGCCACAGCGGCCCCCAATCAGCGAACAGAGGGCGTGTCTGAGAACAATGACGATAAAGTCGTGCGCCAGTTTGAGTTTTTGTTGTAGGTCGGTAGTTGATTTACAATCTGCAATTTTTCCCTGATAAATTGAATTCGACGAACAAAACCTGCAGCTGTCGTTGACGGACATTTTCGTGCAGACACGCAAGGTGTTTGGTTTGTGTACAACCTGCGCGTGATTCCCGGTGCATGACATACGTCACAACTAAACGTTAGCGATTGGTTATGGCAGATCCAGAGTGGCACTGGGCAGATCCAATCATTTTAAACCTCAACAGACACCCGCCTTCAAGTGAGTTAACGTTTGTCAATTGATTAGGTCCAGACTCTCTGTACAAATGAAATGAAATTAAGTGAAGTACGAGAGTCTGGTAGAACCAGGCTAGAATATACTCTGTGTATCGGGGAAAGAGCTCTGCATCCAAAGTTATGGATAGTATTTTAAGCCCAATACTAAATTGTCCAAACGTCCCCAGGTGGTGCTCGAACCCAAAGGAGCATGTCTATTAAGCACAAGGAGAACATTGGGATCTCAACCCTCCCTCCAACTGTGACGGTATTTACCGCGGAGGAGGAGACGTCCCTCTTGGTTTTCCGTGGCTCCTTGATTTAAATCCCAGCGGTGGGAGTCAGGCCTGCCTCCAGGCGCGGTGGTTGATCCTGCTGCACCCGTTTGATAGCGTCGTCACCGGAGGGCCAGGAGGGGCGGAGCCGGGGCCAAAGGACGGGCGAGGAGATAAGGTTCGCTAGTCACTTACCCCACGGTAACCAACATCTTCTTCCCCCAAGCCCCCCCCCTCCCCAGCCGCGATTGGCCAGGCTTCAATTCCCGCCTAACAGCTTGCCTTTCCCAGAAGTGAGACCACACACACACACAAACACACACACACACACACAACATTATCGCCAGGCAAATGGAGCTGAAGTAATCAAAAACACAACGGGGAGGCTAGTGCGCACACTGCGTCCACACCTATGATACCAGTGGTAAATATGGAATGTGTTAAGCTCCATGTGCATGTTTCTGATAAGAGGGAGGGGGGAAAGAAAGATATTCTGCTCCCATCTCGAGTGGTTCTGAAATGCAGTCATACCTCAAGGGCCCTCTGCCCACAAAGCCTCGTACGTTCTCCCCGCTCTTATCGGTGCGGGTTTTTGATCATCAACAGCAGCAATAAGAACCATTTTTCTCACTCTCTCTCTCTCGTTCTCTAGTTCTGTCTCTCGTTCTCCCTCTCTCTCTCTCTCTCTCTCTCTCTCTCTCTCTCTCTCTCTCTCTCTCTCTCTCTCTCTCTCTCTCTCTCTCTCTCTCTCTCTCTCTCTCTCTCTCTCTCTCCCTCTCTCTCTACCTCTCTCTTTCTTTTTCTCCCTCTCTCTGCCCTCCCTGGCCCCAGTCAAGACCAAGGTTAAATAAGCAATCAAATCCATCAAAATCCATTGTTTATATGTAGAGGAAAAAAAAAGAAGAAAACCCACGAATAGACCTCCCCCACTCCGTCACGGCTGTCGTTTCTCCCCACGGCTCCTCAGAACGGGCCGATCTATAACCCATATGTAACGCAAAACCATTTCATAGCGCCGCACCTGAGAAGGATGAATGGGTGTTGGGAGAGTGGGATGGATGGGGAGAGGGGAGGAGGTGGGGAATCAAAAAAAGGGGTTCTGGCTGATTATGGCGGGATCCAGGAGGATAGGGCTGCCTCAGCAGATAAAGGCTGGGTGGGCCAGGACTCGGTGGACGGGCCGCATCCATCAGACCCAGAGGTGCACGTCAGCAGCTCTCAGCGAGCGCCGAGGGCTGACGGATGGACTGGAGCCACTGCCGACATGAAGACATCAGCCACCTACCCCAACACCACCACCACCACCACCGTCCACACCCACCCTCCCTCCATCGCCAGCACACCCCAGCTCCTCATACCCAGAAGGGGGGCTGCCAGGGCTGGGTATAGGTGGAACGGGATGGACATGAGGTGGTTGTCGAGGTGGTTGACCTTAATGTGCTAGTAAAGTCGTTCTGAAGTTGTGTTTACACTCGGCCGCGTTGACGGACGAGCGAGACGGGGCTTTCTGGCGTCTCAGAGTCAATTACGGAAGGTTGTGGTTTCCCGCTTTTTTTAATCAATCAAAGCAGGTGACCCTTCTGAGGGGAGACGCTCAGGACTGTCTGGAACGCGCTGCACCAACCTTCCCCGATCCAGCTTCTATGTGTGAAAACAAGACCATTTTCCTGTTAATAGGGAAGACCATTTACCTGTTTAAAGGACGAATCCAATTCCAAACCCTCCTCTCTTTTTTTCCATCACCATGCTATTGCTTTAAGATTTTCGAAAATAATGGGAAATAATGCGTACAGAGTCGTTATTAATCTTTTTAATTGGACCAGCGGCGATGGCGCATGCCCATTGACCATCTGTAGACGGAGTGGATCATTAGTGCTTGTTGCCAGGATCTCTCCTCGTAAGTCTGAATAGAGAAGTAGCTGGTGAATACGACTCACCCGGGACGCTCTTAATGCACGCCTCTAATTGTGACGGATATGTTTTTAATGACCAACATGGGCTGAGCCGCTGGATCATGTGATGATATCAGGATATCATGGGGAGAGGAGAGGGAGGCTGTTTTAATAGGGATGATGTGGTCGGAGGTTGCTGTTCAAACTCATGTTTGTATTTCAGGTGATATCTGTCCAAGGCTGGGGCCAATCTCTTTTTCTCTTCTCTCTCTCTCTCTCTCTCTCTCTCTCTCTCTCTCTCTCTCTCTCTCTCTCTCTCTCTCTCTCTCTCTCTCTCATATCCCCCCCCCCTCTCTCTCTCTCTCTCTCTCTCTCTCTCTCATATCCCCCCCCCCTTTCTCTCTCTCTCTCTCTCTCTCTCTCTCTCTCTCTCTCTCTCTCTCTCTCTCTCTCTCTCTCTCTCTCTCTCTCTCTCTCTCTCTCTCATATCCCCCCCCCTCTCTCTCTCTCTCTCTCTCTCTCTCTCTCTCATATATATCCCCCCCACCCTCTCTCTCCCCCACCTACCTAATGGGGAATGGTGGTAATTTTGAGCCTAATAGTGGCTTGCTCGGCTGCTAGTTACCCTGACAGTGGTGTCTGGCTGCTCATTTATAGAGCCGGAGAAGGGCAAGGGTGTTCATATTGGAAAGTGCACACAAAGAGAGATAGAGCACATGTGACACGGGGATCTCATTTGGCTGTATATTTCTTGGCAGGTCGCCAGCTCCTGATTTTTATTGACAGCACCGGAGCCAGGGCTGTTTTTTAACGGCGTATTTAGTGGCACCCGTGCTACTCCATTAGAGGATTAAAAGATAAACTTAATTAATCCTCTTTGGGACTTGATGAGTTCCAGTATTGTTGTTGATACTATCTCCGTGAAATCCCCAGCCGTGCGCAATCTGCCATCGGGAAACTGGAAAATGTGGGAGAAAAACAAAATAACAAGCAAGGGTAGGTTTGCTTGTTTGTTTTCTTTCCGTGTGCAGGTTATACCATTATTGCTCCTGAAAATGGTGGTGCTCACATATGGTGGTGTGTGTGTGTGTGTGTGTGTGTGTGTGTGTGTGTGTGTGTGTGTGTGTGTGTGTGTGTGTGTGGTGTGTGTGTGTGTGTGTGTGTGTGTGTGTGGTGTGTGTGTGTGTGTGCTCCGACCGATGGGGTCCGGGGGCCTGGCCGGTGACACCGGGCTCTATGCTCCACAAGAACTATGACATTCTGTCGGCCGCAGATCATTACGACACCACCGCTGGGGAGAATAGCCCCTCAGTGACTCGTCCATCTCTGGCTTGGAGGGCGCCATAACTTCAAAGTCTTTGTTTGCCCTTAGTGCCCCGGCGGGAAGCCATTTCTTCTTCCCCATGTCCTCTGAAATCAGGCGGAGTGGAGTGATTACGTATCACGCCGACGGCTTTTTATTTTTCTTCTGATTGCCGCGGGATCCGAAACGCGTCAAATCGTCGGCGAGACTCAGAGAAGGGGTCCGTGTCGTTCTCATTACCCGCACACCTCGCTGCAGGTTGTTATTTCTGAAGCGGACACATCAGGCTTCACCTTCGACCAACCAGCGCTCAATTAGCTCTGATGGCTGGTGTCCGGGGCTTCAACCTTCACCGTCACCCGTACAGGGACGCTCGTCACACTGATGGCGTGCAGTATCCCACCTCCCCTCACCTTCCTTCCATTCTTTCATTCTTTCATCCTTCCGTCGTTACTTCCCTCTTTTCATCCTCGCTGACCGCCGTCTTTACAGAGAGAAGCGCTGCGTGTTTCTTTTCTTGACGGGATGGTTCTAGTACTTTGAAGTCCTTGGAGAAATAACTTGTGCCTGCCACTAAAGTGCCATTGCTTTGTCCTTTATGTTTATGGATAGAAGGCCGTCTTGAAATAGGTGTGTCAAAACCCCAGACTGTCACTCAAAGTTATTAGAGAATAACAAGCCTTTCGTCCTCTGCGATGTTAAGGTGACAGGGTCTCATTTCCTTTCCTCCGCTCAGAAGCAATCCCCAAAGTTTTGCTTCTAACGAGAGGAAATGTTTGACGTTTTGGGGAAATTACTTCTTTAATGTACTTTTTTAAACCCTCTCACACATGTGTAATAGTGCTCAAGTGTTCAATGTTAAGGCTTAAACAGTGCGTCTGTGTATGGCGTTCTGCACCCATTCCAGGGAACAATGAAACCATAAAAGCTACTTTCAAATTGCCTTCCATCAAGTGGGAAATGGCCTTCCATCAAGTGGCTGACATCATAAAGAAACATCATACGGCCAATTTCCCAACCATAGGGTTGGAAAATCGCTTCAATATGTTATCCGAATTCATAACATGTCCACAGACATGTTCTTAGCTCAGAGGACTCGAAACGTTTACTAACGGGAATAATAGTTTATCTGATCCAAACGGATCTTACTAAACAATACCGGTAACCTGGAATAATTAATTACAACGTGAGTTAACGACACACCAAACCCCTCGTCCCATCTGCTCGAGCTTCATTTCATTTCAGACCCTCATTCTCCTGAGTGGGTGGCCAGGCTGTGAGGGGTGGTGGTGGTGGTGGTGGCGGTGGGGGAGATCATTGGATTAGAATTGGACCGCTGTTGGCCGCCGTGGGGCTGCTTCGAGGGAGGCCTTTCCGAGGCAGAGGTCGGCGCGAGCGAGCGTGCAGGGTGGGTGGCGTGGGCGGATGATGAGAAGGTTAGGAGAAGATATGCCATTGATTGCTCGCGGCTTGAGGCCGCGGCTGCTGGAGGAATCACACTGACACATCGCGTTAACTGGCAGTTTTTGCTTATTCTCTTTCGTTCAACGTAATATTCTATGATTGGACGTTGGAAGGGATCACCTTAGATACGCTTATTTGGACCGTGATGAAAAGACGTCTGGTAGCCCATTGGGTTTCTTATTCCCTGCTCTCTAAACTTGGAATACTCATAGGCGAGTCTATTGGTACTGCAGGCGACATTGAACATGTTTTCACTCTAGTAACCGCTGGGTTGGATATATGAATGTGGGTGTATAAACATGTATAACAATCGTTGCAACAGTAAATAAATACAAATACATTGAGGTGTCTTGACAGTAGTGGGCGATCTTTATGATTACCTTCTCTTTATTTCCAAATATATAGGGATACCGTAAGTGCTGATAATATGTTCTTATCCACTATAATATTTACCCTGCGAATAATGACCACAGAAATAGCTACTACTCTCTGACTCTCCTTAAAAGGGACAATCATGGTCCTCTTTTGTTCAACAAATCTTCTTTCCCTCTTCTTCTGCGCTGTTTTCCTCCACTCCCTATCCAGCCCCCTCCCAATCCCCCTCGTGTTTACCTGTGGCGCGTCTCTCTCTGATTGTCTCCCCTCTTGTCTGATGATGGCGGTGATTGGCTGGACGTGTCCTCTGGTTTGGGGTTGTTAGTGCTGCTGCCACTAACCCCCCACCATAGCCCCCCACCTACCGCATCTCTGGCAATTAGATGGACTGGATGAGAATCCCAGGGTCTTTTGTAACAAATAGCTAACCCACCTCTCTCTCCCTGTCTCTCTCTCTCTCTCTCTCTCTCTCTCTCTCTCTCTCTCTCTCTCTCTCTCTCTCTCTCTCTCTCTCTGTCTCGCTGTCTCTCTCTCTCTCTCTCTCTCTCTCTCTCTCTGTCTCTGTCTCTGTCTCCTATTAAATGATCTCTCTCTGTCTGGCTATCTCTGGGCCCTGTCTGTTTTTCTCTGTAACAGTGGACCACACTGCAGCAGGGAAAAAAAGTACATTCACAGTAAAGCCGAGAGCAGCGAAAGCAGGGCAAAGCTGTCAGAGAGTGAGGGGAAATGAGAGACAGGTAACAACAACAAAAATGTAACTTTGAAACTGTGAAAGAAAAGAGTATTGAAAATAAAAGGGGAAGGAGAATGTACAAATAAACAAATAAAACAAATCTGGAAATATGTTTCCATGGATGTCCCACCTCCCTGATCTCCTGTGAGACGACCCAGCAATCAAGCACCGTGAAAACACATTAGCTGTTGCAACTCATCAACGGCTGATTCGTAATTAAGTGGTTTCAAGCCGACTTATAATCACAGAGTACAATCACCGGATAACATGGTATCACCCCGCTGCTGCCAAGGCAAGGCCGAGGACACAACATCTCTCTCTCTCTCTCTCTCTCTCTCTCTCTCTCTCTCTGCCCCCTCCCTCCCAGTGTTAGCTGGGAGGGAACTGGTTCATAGATCACACCAAATATGGCTGTTAACACAAGACGGGCTGTGAAATTTTCCTTTTGCGCCATGTAACTTTGCTAATAATGATTGTTTGCAACCCGAAAAACAAACAGGGTTGTGGATCGCTGTGGATGCAGGGTTGCATGCGAAGCCGCCGGGCTGCAGATAGAATACAGAATAATAATTGAAAGTTTAATCCCGCTCACTCTCTCCCTCGTACTTCTCCTGTCCAGTTGGAGAGAGAGAGAGAGAGAGAGAGAGAGAGAGAGAGAGAGAGAGAGAGAGAGAGAGAGAGAGAGAGAGAGAGAGAGAGAGAGAGAGAGAGAGAGAGAGAGAGAGAGAGAGAGAGAGAGAGAGAGAGAGAGAGGGGGAGGTTTATTGAAAGTCAGTCAGATGTTACCTTCCCCGGGACAGCCTTGTGAGAGCCGATGTCGTCTTTGTTTCATCATAGCCACCTTAAGGCTTTCTTAATTAACTAAACCCATACACCCGCGGACATAGGCACTCTCCTATAGATCTGCCATGACAGTTAATTACAAGCTCAGGAAACCAAAGTCTAGCGGTGTACCCCACTGGCCCCTTGGAGTGTCCTGTCTGGTCTCTCTAACACACCGCTGGGATGGAAGGGTGGAAGTGCTAAAGATATTGTCTCCTTTCTGGATGAAGAAGAGCTCCTCCTTTACCACACTGAGTCCAGTGCTGCCTGCGCTGGGCTGAAAATGTTTCCTCTGAAACAGGAGATAGCGCTGTGATGAACAAGGTTGACCCTTAGAGGAGGATGTTGGGTGAAGCGAGGTAGTGAGATTGTGTTTCGGTAGATTACTTTGCGGCAATAAAATAAGAAATGAAAAATACATTAGCAGAAGGTTGTATATGTAAAGCAACTCTGCAGATATCGGTGATTGTAATTTGGCGGCAGCTAGGGGATGGGAGTCCTGCTCTGGTGTGAAGTGAAGTTTCAAATTTATTGATACAGTAATGTAGGTATGGTACCGCGTCAGCAGGTAGCTAGAACGATCGCAGATATCACTCGCTTACCCAATATTTGTTTCAGAAGGAGCTAAAAATGTAGAAGAAGTTCGAAGCGTTCCAAAAAAGGCCTGACACCGACTTTAAATAGCGGCATAAAAATAGTGTAGCACAGCATAAAATGGCAAAGAAATGGAATGGAAAAAAGCTGGAAGTGAGGTTCATGACATCCACACAGTTGGACATAAGATATATGTACAAAATAAAAAAATATAAATAAATGCATATTGATAAATATATATAGATGGATAGTTATCCTTATCCCTGAACAAAGAAACAAAGCAAAAAATAAACCGCAGGGTTGCGTTTAAACTATCTTTGTGTTGTTTTTAGACCACGTTGTTAGCTCGTGGCTAATAAACCATCTTCTCCACGTTACCGCACCACACAACCGATCTGCCGGTCAGCAAAGCCTTTGTGCCAAACGCGGCGACCAGTTGT
This sequence comes from Gadus morhua, assembly GCF_902167405.1. NCBI lineage: Eukaryota > Metazoa > Chordata > Actinopteri > Gadiformes > Gadidae > Gadus > Gadus morhua. Next base: position 7,577,093 of record NC_044056.1, on the reverse strand, counting down.
GGAATAAAAAAAACGCCAGGAGTACCCCGAGACAGGAACCGTATGCACAGGGTCCTCCGGCTAAGTGTTTATGAGCCCCTGGAATAAAGATACGGTAAATCACCCCGGATAATCAGGGCCATCTCTCTGGGCCGGCTAGGAGGATGAGTTATATTTCTCATATCACCTGGCTGTCATCCCACTCCATCCAACGTCCCAACCCCTCCCGGCCCCGCCCCCCCCCCCCCCCCCCCCCCCCCCCCCACCGTGCATCCTCCACCAACCGGTGGGGGGCTATCAGTGGCGACCTTGCCAGTGTGCCCTGGCCCAGATGGAAGTGATAGATACCGGCTCCCTATGACAGGCGGCCTTTTTGTGTAAGAAAAGCCATATTGATTCATGAACCAATAAATACAGACACAAGTGGTTTCCCCCCGTCTCCCCCTCCCCCGCCCTGCCCTCTATTGGCTCGTTTCTTTTCAACCCTCCTGTTTTGTGTTTCTCCTCTTTCTATTTTTCCTCTATTTCTATGGACGCGATACACAGTAAAGCAACCGTCCTTATCGCTGGATCTGTTGCTCTGTGCCAGGGCTGGATGGCAGGGACAAAGAGGTGTGTGTGTGTGTGTGTGTGTGTGTGTGTGTGTGTGTGTGTGTGTGTGTGTGTGTGTGTGTGTGTGTGTGTGTGTGTGTGTGTGTGTGTGTGTGTGTGTGTTGGGAGGGGTCACAGGAAGGCGGGAGCGTCTTCTAGCGGGGCTGGACTCTTATCTGGGGAGAAGACTGTCAATGGCTGCCAGTCACAATGCTCCCTGGCCAGCCGTGGAAGGAATAGAGGGCCCGGACCCCAGGCCTTGGGCTCCTGTGATAACCGAACCACCGGCCCTCCTCCCAATTGTGAAGGCCCCCTGATTGTGTGATAGATTCAAAATCAATTATAAGAATTTTTCATTTTTTTCTGGGTGAGTGCCTCGAGGGTGGTTCTTTTGTGTGATGATGATCTTTTGGAAATCACACGTTAGGCTCTCATGGTGGATGGACACTCATGACTGGGGCTGCTTCGATGACCCACATTTTTTTATCAGCCTTTAAGCCAGCAGCCCTTTGGGAAGGCTTTCCCTGCGTTCCCTCTGATACAGAGGCATATCTCTTGCCGAAACGCTAAATGGGGTGCTGCTGTTGAGCTGATACAGAACTGTGTGCAATTTGCATTTCATCATCCTTCCATGCGTCATTTTCCTGTGTGCCAAAAGCTAATTATGTTTATCCTTTATTGACATTATTATTAGCTTTTTTTCTAATTTGCTAATGTTTTTAGCTTTCAAACATTGATTGCGGGGAAGCAATTCGTTTTGGGATTCGAACCATTTAAGCCATTCACCATTTGAATGTACAGTATTGATCCCTTAGCGTTGAGCTATTGTGCTCAGTAGAGAGGCCCTCTGTCATCGTCTCGACCGAAGCCTGTCCTGACACTTCTGTGGCTATTGTTCTAAATGTATTCCCGCCCAACTAATATCCAGTGAGAAATTAGCTGTCAGGCGTCGTAAAGCGCAGGAGATAGCATCGCGTGTCTACCGATCCGCAATTAATCAACATCTCCGGTCGGACGTTTAATATTACCGTTGTCATTGCCCGGTTCAATAGCTAGGATTAATTTCTGCAATACACAGAGGAGGGCGGACTTAAGGCCTTTTATTAGATTACTACCAACACTCCCTCCTTTACTCCTTCACCAAAACGCTGTCGCGCAGAGAGAACGACAGGCGCCCAAAAGAACAAGGCAATATAAAAGTCAAGGTTGGCCTTCTTTCTACGGTGCTGTTAATTGTCAAGTCAATTCGAAGGTAGTGTTTCCCGGTCGGGGGCGGTTAGTGAGAAGGCAACTGGCGGCCGCCGGTTCCTGCAGGAGCAACCTTTAAACTTGGTAATTAACCGACTTGACATTCTGCCTCGGCTTAGCTCTACTATGGATTCGTCTCCAAAGTTAATCACAAGCTAATTAAGTCGCCCCCACTGGTGGTAGTTCCTGTGCACACGTTTTCACTTGATTTGCAATTGTTCCTTTAAAGTGTTTAAAAGTGAAAAGTCTTTCCTAAGTGCGGTTGAACCCTATGGTTATTCTGCAAGTGTGTGTGTGTGTGTGTGTGTGTGTGTGTGTGTGTGTGTGTGTGTGTGTGTGTGTGTGTGTGTGTGTGTGTGTGTGTGTGTGTGTGTGTGTGTGTGTGTGTGTGTGTGCGCGCGCGCGCGTCTGTCCGCCCGGGGGATCTGGAATGTCAGATGTATTTCCGTATGTCTATGCTAATTTACTAAAATGCTAATGTAGCTTGTAATAGACACCGGGCACAATATTGACTGCAATCATAGGGGACACGTAGACAATATCTGCTGTTGCGGTCGTGTTGCGAGTACAGAAGGAGGCCGGGGCTGTGTTAGGGAACACCTACTTGGAGGGCTCCAGTTCAGTAGGGTTGACCGGTTGTTACATGGTGCCAATTCCTTTAGCAAATCGGGCTTTAATGGAATCAAACGCACGCTAATGACACGCGGTCGACCCGATCGCTCGCGTGCTATTGGTCACTGCTCTTAGTGGAATAGAATTAGCTTCACCTCAGTCTCATCTCATTAAATGTGTGGTATAGCATACTAACAGTGCAGCATCGTCCGTGCAAACCTGTCGAAATGACCAGCATGTAGACAAAGGTCCAGCTTTTTTTTTTTACCACGGCATGCGCATGTCTGGTCTATTCTCAGTGGGAAAAGGGGCCGTTTTTTAAATGAAGTTTGCAAAGTGTTTTGATGTGCTTCTGCAAGAGCTATTGCAAGCCAAGAAGGAATTGGCCAGTTAATAAATTTAGTGTTTTACTAATCCAGCTCAGACTATCCCACTGTGACTTTGTACACAAGGCCATTTGTTTAAAGTTATTCATTCAGCTTTGTTGAGGATTCCTTCCATTTAAGTATGTTGTCCTACTGCGGTCTTCTCCACTTAATTCTCATTTGCAGTCCAAATATATGCAAAGTAGACTTTGATATTGGCACCATGCATTAATTCCGAATCAAAATTAAATTGAGGGCATTCCTCGCTAAACCAATTGATAATATTTCCTCTTTTTTTGTATTTCCAGAAGTGGCAACACCCCACACATGTTTCAGAATGATGTCACTTGACATTGTGTGTTTGCAGTTTGACTGTAACACCGGCGGTTTGAAAATCAAATTACGGTTTAATTCTGGCTAACCACCACGCTGCTGGAGGAATATTTAATCACATTCTCTTGTGAAAAATGAGACGGGTCGTACTTTCAATTACATTCTGGCATAAAAGGATTGTTAATCCCGTCTCCCTCGCTGGCAAAAGCCGTTAATGAATTTGCTCATCCTCAAAAAAGATTCTGTTACTTGCTTCAACTTGAGGGGGGAAACAAATAGATCCTTTGGCCCCTCGTCGCACAGCGGGGGCCGACTGTAATGGATGCAAATGTATTCGCAGCAAGGTCAAACCGTGTGTTCCCGTGAAGCTCCTTATGTCCGTTTACAAATGTGTATCAGCCACAGATGATCTTGTTTCTTGAAGGC
>NC_044056.1:7541039-7568539 GCF_902167405.1 Gadus morhua | reverse complement strand
AACAATAAAAGGTCTTGAAGTCACGATCCTCAAAATCTGCATCCTACCGGCAGAATACAGCCCCTCCCTGCTCCTTAACGAAAAGTTTCTGAATTCACAGAATTCAGAATTCATAACGGCATCTGCGTATTCGCCACGCGGGTCCAACCCCATTCATCATTCATGTCCTTAGTCGTTTTCTAAAACATACGCTACGTATTCTTTCCAGCCCGCTGCCACGTGTTATTACAAGACTGCATAGCGTGCCTGGTGGTCGCTCTCAGATCAAGGCCTGGGCTAATACAGCCATCACAGCCCATCTGATACATCAACCTTAGCCCCCTCAGCCTCCAAGGATCCCTACGGACCAGGAGGGGGGTGCGTGTGTGTGTGTGTGTGTGTGTGTGTGTGTGTGTGTGTGTGTGTGTGTGTGTGTGTGTGTGTGTGTCTCGGGTGGGGGTGTGTAGGCAGCCATGGCATCGCCCTTCATACCCCTCATTCATTCTGAGAACATGGAGCATGAAGAGGTCCATTTCTTCTTCTTCTTCTTCTCCTCCTCCTCCCCCTCCTCCTCCCTGGACACGGTTCACATGTGGTCCGGCAGAAATAACACGGCAGGTCAGCACGGCTGCATTGCAGGGTGTGCAATGAGTGTTGACCACCACTCGTACCCGCAGCAGTGAGCAAGAGGGCATGCTGAGGTTCAGTGCCGCCGTCACAGAGAGGCGGAGACTACAGTGCCATCTTTGTTTTTGTACGATTGCTGGCCCTTGGAGACCAGCGAATTGATGTGTGTTGTGTACACTTGTCTGTGTTTGTGTGACAGCGGTTATCACGTACATTACACACAAATTGATTCAAGCATATTTTCCATTGCACGTTCTCGACTCGACTCGTCATGAGTGCACGTGTTTGAGGGCTGCATATACGGCGTCCCCGCTGTGATAACGGAGTTCTACCAAAGCGCTCAGTGCCGCGTGCACACTCAGGGAAACTCAAGAGGAGGCCGGGCCCTTGACAGGTCGAACTCATAATGCCTGGCCCCTCCAGGGAGAATGAGGGCCATTGCAGAAGTTGTTGCTGTAATTGTTCATGAGCCATACCCACCCAGGCTCTCCAGAAGTATTAGAAGCCCCCCCCCCCCCCCCCCCCCCCCCCGTTTCAAATATCTGTTTGACGAGGGCTGACATTTATCTCATTGTTCCCTCCCCCCCCCCCCACACACACACACACTCACACAAGGTATTAAGGTGGTCAAAACGACTGCAATGCAATTCATTACAGCATTCTTTTTGCAACATTCTCCTGCATTGGAAATAATAATCCCTGTGCATTATGAGTGGCTCTGTTTTTGTAGATGTGGCCATTGTATTTATGAAAAAGCAAAGGCATATGCTTATTTGCTTGTGTGTCATTGTGTGCACATATGGTGCGCAGTTTGGTAAATAATGATTCTAGGGATCGTAGGTGCGTGCGTGCGTGTGCATGACTGTGTGTGTGTGTGTGTGTGTGCATGCGTGCACGTGTGTGTTTGTGTGTTTGTGTTTTTGTGTGTGCGCATGCCCACACATGCATGACTAAACATGCGCAGTGCCTTGGCTCCAACATCTGGCGCTGGTCTGATTGGTGTTGCGATCCCTCAGGCCGTTTCCGTGGTGATAGATGGCACCCTTCACGACACGTCGGCAGGGACCCCCCCCCCGCGCCAACCAGCCCCCACCAGCCAATCAGCTGCCTCCATGCTGGCACCCATACCCCACCCCACGCAGCCCCTTCCTGAACTTTCACTTTAAAGAAAGGGGCGGTGGAAGAAAGCAGTGGTCGAAGATGTTTTGATGAATTACAGTATAAATATTTTAAATATATATAAATACAATTTGAGTATCCACAGAAATGAAATGTTTGCTTGGAGTTAGCGGTGTACATATTCATAAAATAATGTACGTTTGTCTTTATTAGATATTATATACGGATATATATATAGGGCTATATATATATTTTCCCAATCTTTTTATTCCCTTGAAATATGTGTTTATGCCTCTGGGATGCATATGCTTAGAAAGAGTACAGTGTATACAGCTAAGGGATGATTGGATGACCTGGTTTTTTATTTGTCATTGGTGTTTCTGTTTTATGTCTGTCGCCGACAGCCTGGACGACGCAGTGCCTCGATGTCTGAATGAATAAGTGGTCCAGTTTGAATTCCTACCTACTCTATGTTACATGAGTCCTGCTCTTCATGCCCGGAGGTTTGAAGAAATACGGTCCCTATCCGAGGATAATTCCGTAGTCGTTTTTAGTTGCGTTGCTCATAGTATATCATTGCTTGTTAGGCATTAACAACAGGAAACAAAACATTAAAAAAAGCTCATGACGTATTGAGGCCATTAAACATAAAGAACAAAGCAGAAGGCCCAAGAGGCTATTTTCATTTGTTTGTTTCGTGTTGCTTTTTATTGTTGATTTATGCTTGGAAATGTACACACATACACATGCACAACAACACACACACACCCACACACAAATACACAGACCTACACACCAACACACACACACACACACACACACACACCAACATACACACACCAACATACACACACAAAGCCCCCCCCCCCCCACACACACACTCACACACACACAAACACACACACACACACACACACACAGCTACAACGCGCAGTGCTTAATGGATGTAGCAGGTCGGGGCTCAGCAGAGTGCGGTCTCAGGGCGCGGGGTGGCTTAGCCTGTGCCTGATAATAAGTGATGGATGACTGTGGTCGAGGACACTGACAGGCTGCTGGGCTGGCCTTTACCCTCCACCAGTTCCAGCCTCACATGTGTGAAATAGCCAATTACGCCGGTGCCTATTGAAAATAATAGGATGATGAGCAAATGGCTATTGTGGGACCTGCTGGCGGTGGGGGGGGGGGGGGGGGGGGGGGTTGGGAGACCCTTGTGGAGGAACAAGGAGGAGAAGAAAGATAAAGTTGTGCGTGGAACAGCTGCTGCTACGACCCCCCCCCCCTCCACATCCCCCCAGACATGGCCGGCCGGGACACTGCTGGGCCAGCAGAGGAGGGGAGAGGGTCACCGAGGTGTTTTGTCCCACTAACCACCATATCCCCGTCCGGTATTGACTTCAAGTTTATGACCCATGGTACCCTCATGTTATAGAGGAGCTAATTCACATAAATAAAGCCTCCCTTTAGAGGTGGTTAAATGGATAATGGAAACGGCAACGGCAGATTTCCACAAAGGCATTTTACACCATTTTTGCCTGATTGAGAATGGAAAGCAGTGTGGTTCACTATTTACAAATAGCAAGCCATAGGATAATGACGGAGCAATCCATCTTTATAAGGCACAGTAAAGAAATTCCAATCTGTGTTGAGAAATCATGTCATCGAAACTGTGTGACTGCATTTCAGTTTCCTGCGTGCCAATCCGCCTGTCTAGCGGTCTTTCTGACTGCCTGACTGTCTATCTGCCTGTCTGCCTGCCTGCTTGTCTCTCTGTCTGTCTGTCTGTTTGTCTGTCTCTTTGGCCGCCTGCCTGCATGTCTGTCTGTCTGCCTGTCTGTCTGCCTGCCTGCCTGCCTCCCTGTATTTCTGTCAGCCTGCCTGGCTGTCTGTCTCTCTGTCTGCCTGTCTATCTGCCTGTCTCCCTACCTGCTTGTCTCTCTGACTGCCTGCCTGCTTGCCTGTCTCTCTGCCTGTTTGTCTGCTGTCTGTCTGTCTTCCTGTCTGCATAGCTGTCTCTCTGTCTGCCTGCCTGCCTGCCTGCCTGTCTGCCTGACTGTATCTGCTGTCTGTCTGTCTTCCTGTCTGCATAGCTGTCTCCCTGTCTGTCTGCCTTTTTGTCTGCTGTCTGTCTGTCTTCCTGTCTGCATAGCTGTCTCTCTGTCTGCCTGTCTGCCTGCCTGCCTGTCTGGCTGTCTGTCTGTGCCATGGCTTTAGAGGGCAAGGCGATGAGGAACTGTTCTTCCTGAGTATTGCCTCCATCCCAGATTGAGAGAACTGTCCCTCTTCATCATTAGACAAGCTATTTTTACACAACGCTGACTGCCCGGGCTGGTTCCAGACATGTCAGCCATTACACTCTGCAGCAGATTGTACTTTATGACTTCTTCTTCCTCTAGATCTCCATGGACCACCCCCCTCTCTTTCGCGATGGTGTTCTGCTCCCGCCATCTTTTATATATTTTCTTTCTCTATTCCTCCCATACCATTTATCTCATTTTCGAACTAAGTGGCACATGCATTGGAGCATATTATCACAGAAACACGAAAAGTAAACCGCAAGCACTGAGGCTCAAGGAATAACACGATAATATAGACAGAAAAACCAACAGTGCACCCAGCGAAAGGTAAAGTTGTATTCCGCTATAGGGTTCCTTTCCACAACGTTGTCCGTCACAAAACAAGCACTTTTAGAGGATGTCCTTTGATGGGATGCTTGTTGGCCGATTGTTGCTTGTTTTGTGGCTGCAATGGTTAAAGCGCTCTCGCTCAACACTTGACCAATTAATAATCTGTGGTCTAGACCCCAACTACTGGGAAAATCGGCTCCATGTAAATTTAAAAGTATCAATGGGTTTTAACCCCAAAAAAATATTGGGATAAGTATAATAATTAGCTTATTTTTTGCATAATTACCTCAGCTGCCAAATTTTTCTGAAGCCAAACAGCCAGCCATTCCTCTCTCCTCTGCCTTTCTTTACTTGATGGGAGGGCAATTTAAAACCCCAATGCTTTGTCTTGTATGACAGCTAACTGGCCAACGACATGGCCGGAAAGCCACATGATTCATTATGCATTATTGGCATGGACCAATAGTTCATCACAGTACACACAGGCATTGTTGGACAATTAGCATTCACCAACATCATCATGTAACTCACTAGCTGTGATTGAATGCAACAAGAGCCAAGCAATTTCGTTTTCATTCATTTTTGAATTTATTTACTCAGAATGAATTTATTTACTCATAATTGTCTCTTTTTTTCCAATGCGTTTCACTTGGTATTATTTCCTCACCAGAATACTGATATAAACTTTTTTTGGGGCTAAAACACTAATACCTCCAATATTTGTCGTAGACATTACGTCGTCCTGTCGTTGTTTGTCGGTTTCGAAGGGGGCGTCACTCAAGCCGGTGCTTCTCAATGGAGTGGCAGGTGTGCCCTTCCTTGATGCTCGCTGATGGCGATGGATGATCCATAACGCATCACTCCGCTGGACTTTAGTGGCAGGTTCTCTAGCCAACCATTGCGCGTACCAATAAGCAGATTGCGGTTTTAAGCAGATTGGAGAATGACCTCATCATTGACCCCAGGCTACCATTCCAGCGACTGTATGTGATGAAACCCATCTGACCGCCGTTCACTGTTGTCATACATCATGGCAGACGGCGTTTCCTTCAGCTTTTAGGATGGATAACTTCAGCCCGCACTCAGAAAATTGAGTCAGAAAATAGGGTATTACATTACTCGGGTTAAATGGATGAATTCAGTGTGCATGGTGTATTTCCGTTGTGTTCATGTCTCATACACACCCCGTGGCTGTGTTTTTTTCGTGTGAGCCGCACATAATTCATTGATGGCGAGATTGACATGGTCAATGGGGCCTGGAATTGGAGATGGCTGTGGAGAGTGTAGGTGTGCAGGGGGGGCGAGGCTGTGTTCCCTTCATTAGACAAGCCAGGGGAATGCTCTCTCGCTGACCCTATGCTGACCCTTCCAACACAATTACAAAACACGGGTCTGGAGCCCTGGTTATTGATGCCTGCTACTGTGCTGAGCAGCTGCAGTGGGTCCCTCCTCCCCAGGCTAATGCCTCACACCCACTCCACTCTCTCTGTGGACGCATGCGGGCAGCACAGGGAGAACGTTCTCCTAATGCGGAGCTCGGAAAGACGCCAGCGTAAGAGGAGTTGTGCGTCCAATCAGCAACTGTTGTATTTTGTCGTTTAGCAGATGCTGTTTTACTCGCCTCGAAGCAACTTGCCGGGAATTTGAGATACATTATTTAGGCGGGAGTAAGGCATATTGCTCATGGATGCCTACAGGTGAACTGGACGGTTGGGGAAATATTTGGAAGAAAATAACCTTAACTTTTTTTCAAAGCAAAGGTTATGCTTTGCTCGCATCATTGGACACGTTGTATTCAACGTTGGCTGTACGCCAGCATTTGGGCTGCAGATTGTCTCACTCCCTTGTGTAGTTAGTAAAACCCGGAATAGTTTCGAACACTCTCTCTTATTTTAAGTTGCCTTAAACTTTACAACATATCACATTTAAATTGAACTTACTGCTCCCTATCCGCTGCCAGAAACAAAACTCTTCAACCGTACCATTTAATTCCATTGCCGTTGGGCTGGCACGGTCCTCTCATACCCACCCAGCTCGCACGCTGGCCATAGCGTTCCACATCTCTATGGCTCTCGACTCCAACTTGACCCACTCCGAATCCCTATTTTTAAACTCTCAGGCCTAATCGGCAGAGAAGCCTTGCTAACAAGGCTTAGTGGCCGTGCTCAGTGATGGAGGGTATGCAGCTCTGGGAAAGTGGCCCGTGTGATTAGTAAATTGTGGCTAATTCAATTAATGGAGAGGAGGTCAGCTGCAGTGATGAAGTCAAGGGAGCTACTGAGTGATCTGGTGTCAGCTGATGGCTAATAAAGATGGAGTGTTAACAACAGTGTTGGGTTGGGCGTGGTTGGCAGCACCTAAATAGATTGCCGTTATGATTTGTTGCGAAGTTAGAACTGTACCTAACAGTCACTCTCGTATTCAATATGTGCTAGCTTTAGCGGAGAAAACAAGAGAAGGAGAGAACTGGGCCTGTGGTAGCTCATCACTAAGATCAATAGCCATGTGGCCCCCTTGTGAATATGGTATCGTTTTTTGTTGAAGCAGTCTTGATAACGTTCAAGTGCTAAGATTGTGTATAGGCTTAAATTACTCTAAAGATATGGCCCTTGAGACACAGAAAGAAACAGCACTGACTCTATAGCCTAAATCTTTACATGGGCAAGGAAAAAATACCATACACACAAAAAGCTATTATCGATCCTTACTTTGCTATAATCTACCTGCTGCCACCACTCCAGGTACAATTAAGGCCCCACATTTAGCAACACATGCACCTCGACAACCTATTAACCAATAGTTTAGTATAGTGAAAGTGAGGCAAGAGCTTGAAAGAGAAAGCAGTGTGAGTCCTACAATGCTATTGAATAATGACAAGTTAAATATTTTACAAAGTGCTTGATTTCTGATCCATCTGAATGGATCAATAGACCACAAGGAAGAGCAGCTAGGGCCACTGAGGCAGTACAAAGGTTCAATAAGTAGGTATAGTAGGTCTGTTTGTTGGTTTGGTGGGTTTGTTGCTGTATTTGGTAGGTAAGTAGTTTAGTGGGTATCAGGAAATTAGTCTTCCTAGTCTGCAATAGCGCAGTGAAGGTCTATTTCTTGAAGTTTAAATAGTAGTATGAATGTTGTGGTGCCAGGGAGGAGAGGTTTGGGGCGATAGGGGATTAGGCTGGCCCACATCAGTCCAATTCATGCCTTCCGAAACAAGGTTTGGTCAGGGGCTGTGCAAGGAGACATCCAATTGCGCTCCACACAAACGTGGGTGTTTGTGTGGAGCCGGTTTAAAGATAAATCACGAATATGATTCCAAGTGACAAGATAACAAGATTTGATCCGTATCAAAAGAGGACATACCACGCGTGTCTCTCCACTATCAAACATCTGCCTTTTATTGGACTTGATTTATGTACTGAAATACGGTCAGCAGAAAAAAAGAAATGGATTCTCCTACCAGGAGACCGCAGTACAACTCTTGTGTAATTCAGTTTGACCTATCCCTTGCCCTGCTCCTAGTTTGTGGTGTAACACCGTTTGAGAAGTTGCTCCCTGCTCCCCAACAAAGGCTCACTTTTTTTGCTTTGAGCCTTAGCAATTAGTCTACAAAATGAATGGCTATAAATCTCCTCTGGGAGGCGTTTGGCAGGGCCGGCCAGAGGTGAGCTTCTCAATGAGGAACTAAACACACAGTATTAGCTAGCAGCACTTTTATGATGTCAGCAAGGGTCTGTGGTGATGAAGGGCAAGAACGCCCCTGTATCGTCTTGGGATTTATGTAGCATGCAACCTTTGTCATTTGTTTTTCTTAGTTTTTTTTGGATTCAAGTCCCAAAGCGGTATAAAAATGTGCATGTCACCACAGACCGCAGAATTGTTGTTGTCACACAATTTTCCCCTGTAGAATTTAATCAGTTTGAGTTTATTCAAAGAAATAACATGGGGTTTTATTAATTGCATTAAATTTTGGCTTCCGTTGCACATTGTTTATCTAGAGTGCTCCCTAGTGCGGTGCTATAATTTTTGGACAATAAAGCATTGTTTTTAGACAGCATAATGAGACACATGAGCAGTTTTCTTTTTGCATTCTTTTTAAAATAAATTATACTGGCATCTTTTGAAACAGTTTGAACTACAACTTTCAACAGTCATGTGTTGTGCACTGATCATCAATTTATTCATCAATAAAATTTAGCATTTTCCTACAAAACAAATCTTAACATAATGTTAATACCGTGTGTCGTTAAGACATTGCACATTTGAATTCCAATAATCCCCCGTTAAGAAAATGCATTTCAAACATTGACATTGATGTTGTATGAGAAATCTTTTCTACCTTGCCTCAGAAGGGGAATGGCTCTCAGCGATATTGTATTTCAAGGAGCAAACAAACAATCATCTGCTATTCAAAGCAGCTAATCCTTGATATATGTAGCATGTAATGTAATGAGTAACCTTTTCCCTCATAGCACTGCATAAAATGACAAGCAAGTTAGGTTTCAGCAGGAATGTTTTTCTGGGATAATTTTAATTTGGTCGTTACCATGTGCCATGCTGTGTAACGGTAGCCTGGCTATTGCCAGACCAAGCTCAATCGTAGATTGCACGTTAGTCTGGGGAGGCTGCTGTCATTTTCTTCAGCACAAGAGGCGGGATCAACTGGCGTAGTTTGAATGACTCTGTACGCAATTGGGTGCTTGCCATCGCTTCCCTGTCGTCATTGTGCTAAACCAGCCAATAGCGTGTCAGGGGGAAAAGCCAGCTTGGTGATTGGCTCCCGCAAAAGCGTACCGGAAGCAGAATGAAATGTATTGCTCCTCTCCAGACCCTGCTGCAGGGCGAATTCAAATCGCCGGCAGAACGGTCTGGGGGGAACCCAGTCTAGTGTAACGGTACATTGGGACGATCCAAAAGGCCTCATCCAGGAGGCAAGCAGGCAGCCCTCCCCTACATCGAACCCGATAGGATCTCTACGTGGGCCACGTAGCGGGGAGTCGGGGTTGGCTCGTGATTGCGTGCTTCCCACCGACGGGTGGGAAGCACGCCTATCTGACTTGTTAATGCCGCCGCCCCCCCCCCCACCTGTTGGGTGTGATATGACGCGCGATGGGAAACAGTGAGAACAGGGAACCGTTCCTATGGGGGCTTCAGACTCTCCGTGGGAATCGTGTCTAGACCTGAAATCCATCCATCTAGAGATTGGCTGGCCGTGTGTAAACCCAGCGTGGGGCCGCGGGGCTGCGCCGTGCCAGGCACTCTCGCTAGTTTCGATGAAACAACTTTTTGATTAACAATGGAACCGACGCTGTGAGTGTGTGATTCGGGCGGGGGAGGTCGGTGGGGGAGGGAACTCCATCATAGGAGGACTGCTGATGTTCAAGTCCAGGGGTCGCAGCAGAAGATGGCTGTCCAACATGAGCGGTGAGGAGAGCCGAGTGTGTCCTCCAGCTATCTAGGGTCCATCAACTATATCTTCGGACAGATCAATAAAACCCAAGGCACCACCATACATCTTTTTAATGGATGGCGGCCTGGAAGAAATATTAGCTCATAAGTTAATGCAACAGATTTCCTCGGCAGCGGCGAATTTAAGGACCTGGATTCCAGTTGTTGCTCATATTTTTTCTTGAGGCTACAATTATTTGCAGTTGTCCTTTGGGAGAAAATGGCGTTAACTTGTGTGTGTGTGTTTGTGTGTGTGGGGGGGAGGGGTGTTGTGATTCCCACTAGGACCAGGCTGACTGAATGTGTACAGGGTATAATATAAAGAAAGGTGCCCCTCAAAGGCCAGGCAATTATGGTATACATCATCTGGTAAGCTATCTAAATAATGATCCCTCCTGAGTGTGTTTTCCTGCCCACTGCCATTGGGCACACTCAAGTTTGGTCATCTGACGTTGCATGCACCTGGCTACCTGGCGATGCCTTTTTCCTTTTTCTCATTTCAGAAAGCCGTCCCCCCCCCCCCCCCCCCCCCCAGGCCAAAGCCCTGTTTCAGATGCAAAAACGGGCGGTTGCCATGGCAATGCCAGCAGGGCTGGCGTCTAAGCCATCTCCGAGCGAATGCTTGAGGACCCCAAACACTTAATCTTCTGACATTCAATAATTTGCTGTTGATAATAACTGGAAAATCAATGGCCAAACCCCAGCAATCCAGCAGGTGGGGGCGACCAACGCGGGCCGTCAGGGGCTGCCGAAGGGTTGATGAATCGCTTCCTGGCTCTGTGTGAAGGAGTGCACATCAGGGGATGACCCCCTGGACAGACCGCCAGACTCTGTGAAAACTGAGGTTGGAGACGACGACGAAACAGATGTGTACACGCAGATAACAGGAAGTCCAGAACAACACCAATCAGCCTGGTGTTTTTTGAAGTCGGTTTAGTTTCCATGCAGAGAATAAACACAGTTTTTGTTGTGATTTTAAGATTCTTTGAACAATGACCAGATACACATTTGACCGCATTTAAGAAGGAAACATTGTTTGTAGTCTTTGAGATAACGGTGGACAAAGGGATGCAGTCTTTGCAACTGAACCTTTCAATGGCTTGTGAAATTGTTTTTCCTCTTGTCCTTCTGTGGACATGCTTTTTTTTTTTTTTTTTTTTTTTTTTTTTTAGACACAGGTACGTTTGATCAATGTTTTGCCCAGCTGGCACTATGACAAACAACAATCCCTTTCTTCAAGACCGTTGGCCATAGTTCTGTACATTGGTGCTTCTTGCACATGGCATAAAACCAAAGCTGCCTCCCCTCTTTCACCAATGACCTCTGAGATTCTGCTCGGTTGTGTGTGTGCCAGTGATGTGAGTGTGTATCTAAGACCTGTGGATTTTCACCACACTTCTGTCATTCCTCATGTTTTTAAACCTGATCAACTGCAATGCTAATAACCACACTGCCTCATTATCCAGGTGTGTGGCACGCATGAAAGTGCTCTTTAAGTAGCAGCATGTCTAGTGAATCAAGGAATCATTAAGGCATAAAATAAGGCCCTCACTACACACTGGGTTTGTGTTGAACGAATGATTGCACAAATTATCGCAATCAACATTTTCCCAATATTTTTATAGATTCACAAACTAAATTTAAACAACCTTTTAATATTATATAGATCCACGGCGCTTGAGGCTAAATAGTTTACACATGGTTTGTGCTAGCTAGTATAACATGTCTTGCTCAAATCATGCAAACTAGTTCTGTCATTGTTTTTCTCTGCTTTAACAATATTGTGATCATGAGTAGGTCATTGCAATTAAATCATATTCCTGCCAATACCCATCCCAACCCAACATGGTGCACAAAGTCGTGCTACAGAACACGGTGCTCTAGGTTTTGTGGAAGCCAATATTGAAACTCTACCCATCAGACTTTATTGGATCCCATGTCCCAAACGAGTGAGTGCAAGCAAATCAGTATGTGGCACATGTGGAATCCCCCGCCTCTCCCCTCTCTCCCCTCTCTCCCCCTCCCTATTCCTTCCTTATTTCTGTCATCCGCTCGCTCTTGTGTTCTTATCAGCAGTGTAGAGGAAAATATGATTCATGTCCCGTGGCTAAAATCATAATTCCACACCTAATCTGTGTGAAGCTGGAAGAAACAAACCCACTAAAACAATCCAGTTCTTATTACTGAGGGGAGAGAGCCGGTTAGCTCTTGTCGCTGCAGAGCGTGGTCGTTTAGGTGAAGGTTTGTGAGCTTATCCTCGGGCACAGCAGCACAGATTTTGCACCCCGCTACGCATGGCTGGGAACTGAAGGAATGAAGGGAAAAAAAATCAAACAGGAAATGATTGTGTTTTTTATACACTGTTGTAAGGGCGCAATCACCTCGTAGCGTCCGATCAAGGCACAAGCAGCTCAAGAAGGTCAGTGGAGGTCGGCAAGCTGCACTGCTGTGAAGGGGACATTTTATGTGGGGATTTTTTATTTTATTTCCTTTCTCGTTTATTTGATCTTTATTGTGAGATTTTTTATTGCGGTCCCATTCAGATTGCCCGGGAAACTGGTGTCTTTTCTTTAAATTCCAAATGTAAATGACAAGTTGGAATAGGGGAAAGCAATGCCCCAGCCTGAGATTATCATGAATCCTTACATGGTTGTGTGCTTTGCATTATTCTATGTTGGCTGTAGTAGGTTCAGGAGACCAAGGTCAAAAGCTTTACAACTATTTTGCTCTCTGAAGGTCATTGTGTAATTTCAATGAACTTGTAATGTTGCAGAGTCTGGGCTTACATAGTCTCACAAATCAGACTCTAAATGAACATCTGAAGTCTGATCTAAGAGGAGCTCAAATCTGTGTGAACAGGGAATTTCACTTTCTTCTTCGTCAAATTTGATTCAACTAATTGTTTTCCCGGGGGCGGGATCTGGAGGCATGTGATTTCCTTGACTGCAAAGCCTGAAGGGCAAAAAACAAAGCAAACGTGGTATGGCTTGCCAATTGATTGGTAGGGACTACAAAAAAAATAAGTCAAAAAGGTGACATGTCCGTAGATTATGCTGTAAGCTTTGTTTTTTCGAAAATGAATGTCTACGTAACAAAACGAAACCCTGCGTAACTCCGCCCACTCAGACTATAGCGTTGTCAAACTCCTGCGTCTGAGATCAGGACTAATATAATTCGTTTTTTCCACTGAAACACAACATAAACCATACTACCCTACTGCTATGCACACTTGGCCTTGTGAGTTATATGTTCTGGGGTCGTCTTAATAAATTGTACTATTCATAAAGTTATTCAGTATTCATCATCCATTGCCTAAGAGTGTCAGCAGCCGTGCCGTATGTAATTCATGTGTGGGTCTCCTGTGAACACATCGGTGGGTCTCGTCATGGGCATTGGCACGGTCCTTGAGCAGTAGGCCTACAGGGGACATATTTCTGAAAGTCAAGTGCTCTAAAATCAGCATAAAACGCCCGGATCCCATTCATAGGGTTTGAATGGTGCACCGGAGAGACTCACCCTGATGCCCTCTCTGCTGATTGTGTCTATAGATCTGGGTTCTCCCTCTCTTCAGGAAGAACAAAACTCTCCTTCCCCACAATCAGAGGCGTATCGACGGCGTATTGACAAGGACTCAGTAGAGAAAAGCGTGTGGAATCGATGCAGCGGGTCTGGTGCGCAGCGCTCTCTGCCGATGGCTTCCACCTTGAGCTTCTCAAGCGCGGCAGCGCGGGTCAGTTAGGAGGAGGTCGTCCGCTGGAGCCAGAGTTAACACTATCAAAGACGCTGCTTTGTTAGCGATAGTGTATGATTTTCAAGCATTGATGTGTGATGTTTGGCATCTTGCTTAGGGATGCCTAAAGTTACTCCTTATTTTAAGTTGCTATGTGTGAACTGCGCGAGTCGGCACAAACAAAAAAAATCGTAAACACGTCCCTTGAGTACGGTTTATACCGTCCTCCGCAAGCAGAGTGTGCGACCTGCCCGTCCACAGCAGTGTTCGATTTGAGTTTGAACCCAGGATCTCTCAGCTGGAAATCCAACTCCTTAATCACGGGTTCTGCAGTGAAAAGTGGCATTGGTGATCAAATCTCTTTGGTATTTGGTATGTGTGTAGCACCACTTCCTCCCATCGAGATCATAAATCAGGCTTGTTAATTCTACACAAACCACGCTATGTCACAGAGATAACACAGCAAACGATAAACAATTACAGATGAGAAACGGTTCTAGATAGGATCATGTATGTCAGCATGTCATGTTGCAAAACCTGCAAAAAAAACATGACCACTTT
The DNA here is from genome assembly GCF_902167405.1 of Gadus morhua. Taxonomy (NCBI): domain Eukaryota; kingdom Metazoa; phylum Chordata; class Actinopteri; order Gadiformes; family Gadidae; genus Gadus; species Gadus morhua. Next base: position 7,554,454 of record NC_044056.1, on the reverse strand, counting down.
TGTTTATCCGAGTTTTTTCAGAAGCCCCCCAGACACCTTCCCTGCATCTTCTGTTCCCTCCAGGTACACAGAGGACTCCTGAGATGGGAACGATTAGTTTTATCCGTGGGCCATCACCACAAGCTCTTTGGTTTCGTGCTAAACCAGGGTCACCGCAGCCCCGACTCTGACAAGACAGGCTTATTTGTCGTGTCTGACCTTTAAACAAATTGTCGCAAAGACCCTTGTTCTGGCCCCTGGAGGCATAAATTGTATTTCCTCTTGTCCACAAGATTCAGGATAACTTGTACGTAGTGAGTACTGCTCCAACATTGCAGCGGGCTTGGCCTGATTCATATTTACTCAAGGCGAGGTCATCGCTTTGGGGCTCTGTAGGGGTTCAGAGTCATTGTTGTCTGGTTCTGTACAGAATATAACAGGAACAACAACACGACACGACAGAAATGGGCGAATGTCTGACCACAGACAATTAACCTCAGGACGCAGGCAATCGGGACCTATACACCCCACTGTGTCTACCATCCGTCTTACATCAGCAGAGAACCCAGACTCTACTGCACTCGAATCCTACTCACGTGTTTTCCAGACCTCCGAAGGTCATAGCGGAGAACACCACATGCATGGTGTACGCACAAAGAAGTTTATTCTGTCTAAATACAGCATCTCAGCGTCTGAACCTGATCCACTTCATCAGTTGGATGAGCAACATCCTACCGGGCATCCACAGATTAAGAAGTCTCAAAACCTGAATGGAATAGTATGTAATCATTCGTAATAAACAAAAAAAAAATCTTGGTATCTTAGACTCGATGGAAATGCGATGAAAGAGAGAAGCATATGGATCATCATTAACGTCAGAATAATGTCTTCGTTGTGTTTCATCGTGGAGATGATGTAAGACTTTAATATTCCCTGATGAGAGTTGCTGCAGCTGTTTCCAGCCAAGAGAAACGTACGCTGGTATCAGCCAATTAAATGTATTTATGAACAGCCGAGTGCTATCTGGTTTTATGCTATGTGTATATTAGTGTGTCTGTATTGTAATATCAAGTGTTGAGTCACGCTGGGTTGGGATAAAAAGGGATGCGCCCACTCAAACGTTTGTAATGAATTGCTACAAAAGTGCCTGTTGATTTGTTGTGCTGGGTCATGTCATCCCAGTTGACAGGCCGATTTTTTCAATCCCCCCGTTTCCCTTCAATATTCTCCTTCATCCCACTCAGATAGCTCTAGCGCTTTGATCCTTGCACAGTTGTGTGTGTGTGTGTGTGTGTGTGTGTGTGTGTGTGTGTGTGTGTGTGTGTGTGTGCGCGCTTGTTTATTTCCCTCCTATTTTCGCTTTGAATATTTGTATTCAGCACCTGCACAGCCCTATCACAGCTCACACACCGTGGGAGTGAGAGAACTCTGAGAATATCTCTCTCTGGGATATGTGCACAGACGGACGGACAGAAGTCGTTTGTTACATGGCGCGTATATGACACGTGCAGCGGAGACGCAGAGAGACGTCCATATCCCTGCCGGCATCCCCCCCCTCCCCCCGATCGGAGATGAAACTGTGTACCCTCTCCAGTGGAACTCATTCCATTGACAAGGCTCATTGGAGAGAGCCGGTTAAGTTTTTTTTTTTGCCAACAAACGTATTGAGTTGATGAGCGCCTCACGATGGAAACGCCGGAGCGCCTCTGAAGCGCAGGCCTGTCGAGGATGGGCTTGAACATTCCAACGCACGCTTGTGGGGGGGGTTTTGGCTCGAACCCGGCAGGGGGAAATCGGTGTGTTTAATGATCAGAGAAGTGTCGGCCATGCGTCAAAACGCTCGGTCCACACCGGAATGGGGTTTTAATATCGGAAATGGGACCGGATGTCGATGCGGAGCTACACTAGTGTTTAACATTTAATGCTAATGAGAGGCTGTAATGGCTTCGTTTATGTGTAATTAGCCGTTAGACTTTTCTGGGATCTGGATATAAATACTAGCAGGCTGTGTGTGGGCAGAAAATATAACCGATTCATATGTTGGATTCAGATGAAGTGACAATTAAGTTAAATCCTTGAAAAGCAACGTTAAACCGTATTACTCTGTAGGATATATTCTATTTATATCCATGGCCGTGTTCCCACATGAATTAATCATTCATGCCCTTCAATTATTTATTGCTATTGAGAAACATGTTTTGATTATGGCAATCCACAATCTGGACACATGGGGCTTCAAACACTTCCCTGTGTGTGCATCTGTTTTGGAATGTGTGTGTGTGCGTGTGTGTGTGTGCGCACGTGTGCATGTCCGTGAATGTGGGCGTCCGCATGTGTGTGCCAGTACATGTGTTGGAGTGTGTGTGTGTGTGTGTGCGTGTGCGTGCGTGTGCGTGCACATGTGTGTGTGTTTTGTGCATGCTTACGTGTGCATACGTGCACGTCCAGGCGTGCGTGTGTGTGCGATGGCTCGTTGGAGATGCCACCATCAGGGCTTGTCATAATAAGCAGAGGGAGCCCGTGACCATTCATTCATTATTTTCCATGTAATTATTTCTAAATCAGGTCATGTCAACACCCGGGAGGCTCGGCAGGCCCGCGGCCGAGCGGGACAGGTGATCGGATCCACCGCCATTTCGCACCGTAAACCCACTCTCTGATCCCCGTGGCTTTCGCCTTTCACATGCATGGCATTTTAATCTTCAAAGCCTGTGACCAAAGCGAATTGGCTACCCATCAGATACGTCGTAGCCTCTGGGTACCCCCCCCCCCCCCCCCAACTCTGTTTGTGCAGGGGAACGGACCGGAGGGGCGCTTGATATTCATAACGGGCGTTTCCCGCTACACAAGCACAACCAAGTAAATGAAATACGAAGAATCCCGTGTGAAGTGTGGTCCGCGACGATGTCGCTTTCTCGTTTGTTGTCATGGTAACCGATGTGTCGCAGGCCACGGGGCGGGGAGACCAGGAGACCGGTCTCACCTTTTCCCGCCAATCTCCTCGCCGGGGGGGGGGGGGGGGGGGGGGGGGGGGGGGGGGGGGGGGGGGGGGGGGGGGGGGGGGGGGTTGCCCTCTCTGAAGCTTCGGGTCCGGGGCGAAGCCTGGAATGGTTTTTCATCATGATGCGCGATTCAACATGAGACATCAAGACACGTGCTATAATATGGTGGCCTGTGGCAGTATATGGATCCTTGTGTATGTTGATATGCAGGAATGTGAAAAAAAAGGGGGGGAAATGTGAACAACGAAACTAGTGATTTGGAAATGGTGGCCCGATCTTACTTTGCTGTTGCACAGCCAAATGGAACCATTCCATAGCCAAGCGACAGCAATCTAATTTAAAGGACCACTGTGGGCAATTCCCCAGAGTTTCACCTAGGTGTTTACTAGGGGCATGTGGAGAAAGGGTTGAATTCCCAAACATCGCTCGATTTACCGTCCTTGAATGCGGAGGCAGAAAAGGCTGAATGGCTCGATTCGTTAAGATTTACTTGACAGGTCAGGATAAACAAGCCGGTGGACTGGACATTTATTATATTGTTTTATATCATTGAGTGTTTCATGACATTTCGTTGGCATTGTTGAGAACACAGCAAAACGTGCATAAAACATCATAGTATTAAAAGCAAGATTTGGTCCATAGTCCATAGAAATATTCAGTTTTATCACTGTCAACAGAACAGTCTCAATCTCACACGGTTTACAGAGTGAGTTCCCCTTTCTCTGAAAAACCCTAACCGAAACGAGCAATAGTAGGGGGAATGGTGTGTGCGTATATCATTTTTCACTGTGTCCTCGGTAATGGCACTAATAGTATTGATTATAATGGTATCAATACAGCTTGGTATCAATCTCTGTCAAGCACTTTCCGGCTCATAGACACCAGCAGATGTCATTAGCTATTGCCTCAGAAAGGGCTGCGTTCATGCCTAGCAATAGGTCTATCTTTAAGGCTATGTTCACAACACATTAAAATGCAACGCATGAAAACTTGTTAAATCAGATATGGAATATTGAATTGCTGCAACTTATTTTCTCTTGCAGTGAGTGAAGGCCAAAGGTATTTATCCTGGGACAAGTGATCGATGGGAATGCGGTTTGTTCAGCTATTGTAATTTCATTTTACACATTGGCTATGGTCCAATCTGTTTTGACAGCGGTGGCTTGTGTGTGTGTGTGTGTGTGTGTGTGTGTGTGTGTGTGTGTGTGTGTGTGTGTGTGTGTGTGTGTGTGTGTGTGTGTGTGTGTGTGTGTGTGTGTGTGTGTGTGCGTATTGCAGCACAGGGAAAAAAAAGGATGGAGCAAGAAGAGCCCGACAATGTGTGTGTATGTCTGTGCGTGTGTTTGCATGCGTCATTCTGAGTCTCAAGTCAATTTGTGCGTCTTTGTGTATTGGCATGTGTGCGTGCATGCGTATTATTCTGAGCAGGTCACTCTGTGTGCTTGTGTGTCTGTGTGTGTACGGCATGTGTGCGTGTGTTTGCGTGCATGTGTGATCTTCTTAGCGGGTCAATGTGAGCCTGTCCACCGTGTTAGTGGGGAATGGGCGCGGGCAGAGAGCGGACGACCTTGCCATGTTCCTGAATTACACAGTTGGCTGGAGGTTATGCTTCCAGAAGTACGCTAAACTCAAGTAACAGTCTGTCAGAAAGGCAATCGAAGAAACCTCAAAACAGTCCCGTCGTAGCTAGAACGAATGTTCTTTCGATGCACCTCCCTTCGGAGGACTATTAACCGAAAGTCTGAACACGATTAAGGACCCCCCCCCCCCCCCCCCCCCCTTTCTACTCGGGCAGGCAAAGAGCAGCCGGATGATAAACGACGCACGGGCGTTTGGGAAGGACAGTGGAGGGGACTGAAAGGACACTCTGGAGGAACAGAATCTCCTCTTACAGGTTGTGCGGGGGAAGAAAAAAATATTAATTTATTCTTTGATTTACATATTTTCCCCTTTCGACGTCAAAGCTTTACCGCGGAGTGAGCTAATATTTCTTTGTGTTATCAGAGTCCGCGGGGGAAGTCTTTGCATGATGCGTACACTGCTCAGCCCCAGCTGTCAGCGCTGCGAATTATCTCCCACCGCGTTGCCGGGTTGTAATGTGTGCCAGTGCCGGCCCTGGGCCTGGGAGGTCAGCAGGGAAATGCAGTCGCAGGTAAATCCGAGCCGTCACATTGTAAGAACCACGGCCATAAAACAGAGTCACGCGGAGTCGCTTGAATCAGCGCTAATGCACTCTCCGGAGCACATCGCTCACGGCCCCCCGCGCCTCATTTAGATGTGCTGCTTGACCGCTGACGGAGGCCACTGTATCAGTCCCGCTCCGCCGACGGTGACGGAGGAAGCCATTAGGATGACTGACGACCATCTTAACCCTCCGGGGGTCAGCGGCCTTCGTCGCCCCCCGCGTCTTCCTCGAATCGGGAACGCCCTCCCCGGAACGTCGGACGGCAGCTCCTCCTCCTCCCCCCCCCCTCCCCCCCACCGTCTCCCTCAGTGAGGGGAGTCTGTCCCAGCCCGTCCTGGTTCTGTCCGTCCGGCGGGGAGCGGGCTGATCCGCTGATCCGACGCGGGGTGTGTTTGCTGCTGTAAGCACATTGTGGTCGGCGGGGCAGAGCGGGGGCCGGGCGGCGGGGCCCGGCTCTGACCCCGTGGCTCGGTCGATGGCTGCGGGGGGGGGGGGGGGGGGGTGCAAACGCTGCTGACTGCAAACAAAAAGATTGGCCCGCATTTTATATAGTCCGCTATATCAGGGAAGACCACCTGCCTCTACCCCCCCCCCCCCCCCCATACGAGCCCCCACATACACAAACACACGCATACAAACACAGACCAAGTACACACACCCTCTCACACTCTCACTCACACATGCTCACACACATACACACTCACATAAAATCTAATTTCAGGTGCTTCACTTCAGTGTCAACTCGAAGCTCTTCAATGTCAAATTAACACTTTAGCCAACAGCCTTTCATGACATATTTTATCCAGGGCAATAGGGTAGTCCCCCCCACACACACACACACACACACACACACGCACACGCACACCGACACACACACAATCTCTTCAAAATTGTGTGAACGTTTCTCCCGTTCTTTTATCCTCAAAATCCGGAGGAGACGGAGGTGAGGATGGCGCTGGGGGAGACGCTGGAGTTAGCTGTTAAGAGAGAGCGAGCAGGAGAGAGAGAGAGAGAGAGGAAGGGGGAGTAGGGGCTGGCACAGAGGGGACAGTACTCACTGCCATGTTGCCATCCTCCTCTGTTGGGGGGAGGCGGTTGGGGGGGCCCCTCCGGGTTCTGTGGAGTGAATATGAAAGCCCCAGCAGATCCGATTACAGGATTCTCCAGGGGGGGGGGGAGCCTGGGAGCCGGCTGATGACGGTTTATCTAGTCTTTTCTCTCTTCTTCAGCCCCCCCCCCCCCCCCCCCCCATCCCCAAATATACCCTGCTGTTCATCGTTAACAATTAGTGCTCGTTAGTGGGGCCTTCCTGTTGCATAATGGGCGTCCCTGACTAGCGTCTCGTAACGAGCTCTGTTGGAGAGAACACAGCGGCGGAGGGGACTCTTGATTTGATGATTGCAACTATTATGCCCCCCCCCCCCCCCCCCCCCTCACGACATGTTCAATGGCTTTGTTATGTTATGAACATCTGCAATGCCTGGAGGACTTCAGCCCTATCCGGTTGTAAGCATGGTGTGTTGCCACCATATTTATAACCATATTGTAACACCTTATTTCATACTTTGAGAGAGAGAAAGTGTATATATTTACACAGTACATGACCTTACTGTCACTGTTAATCATTGCTATAACAAAAGAAAGCCCAACCAACTTTAGATCTTTAGATCTCGCAATTAGCATCAACAGCTATTCTGGGGGCAGGTCAGTCCAGTGGTCAGTGTGTTTGACCCCCCCAGCCCCAGAAAGGTTCCGGGTTCTAACCCCGATGTTCACCGGTCTGCATCTCGGTCTCCTTGAGCCAGAAGCCTGGCACCCCCTCCCTGTGGGTCCCCGTGGATAGAAGCGTCTGCTGGTTAGTCCCAATAGAGAGGGCAGCCGGGGTGGTTGTACTGCGTGGGTGCGTGTATGGTGTGTGGTCGGAACACGCTCCCCAGTCTCCCCGAACCCGCTGCCGGCACAAAGCGTCTCTTTGTACGACTGCACCTCGATCTTAACAGAGCAGCCCGTTTGCTCTCCCAGGCTCCACCCCCCTCTCGCTCTCTCTTTATCTCTCTCTCCCCCCCCCCCTCTGTCTCTGTCTGTCTCTCTTCCTCGCCTCTCCCCCTCTCCATCTATTCCCCTCTCTCTCTTTCTCTTTCTCTCTCCCTGTGTCTCGGTCTGTCTCTCTTTCTCAACCCCTCTTGTTCTCTATCTCTCTCTCCCTCTTCCCGCTCTGTCGCTTCACCTCATGAATATTCCACCTCCCACTCTCCCCCCCCCCGCCCCGACTGGCTTCTCTCCCTCCCTGGCGACATAATTCAGTGGCTCGTGTCCGCCTCAGCGTAGTCGCGTGCACCAAGCGCGCGAGAGAGAGAGAGAGAGAGAGTGAGTGAGTGAGAGAGGGAGAGAGGGAGAGAGAGAGGGAGGGAGGGGGGAGTGTCACGGCCAGCAACAACTCTGCGCGCGTGTGCCAGTGTGTGTGTGTCTGAGCTACGAGAGAGATGCAGAGAGCGGGAGCAGGAGAAAAGAACAGCACTCTCTCACTGCCGCTGGAAGCTGCTACAGCTGCCGCTTGTGTTTCCACTCCAACACCCTGAAGCCCATTCGCCGACACTGACAGCAGAACCTCTTTGTTTTTTGTTGTTTTTAGTTTTTTTTCCTTCAGGTAGGGGGGGTTATTTGTTTGGACAGCCAGCCAGCCTGCCAGCCTGCCAGCCATCCAGCCAGCCAGCCAGCCTGCCTGCTTGTGCTTGCCTCGCACCTGTATGTATGCATGCACGTGTAGCACAGGGTTTGTGGGGTAGGCACCAGTGGGGGACTGCGTAGCGAGGGACTGAGGTGAGGCTGGTGGTGCTGGTGGAGGAGGAGGAGGTGGTGGTGGCGGCGGCAACGGCGGTGGTGATGGTGGCGGCGGCCGGCGGTGTGTGAGAGCTTACGAGCGAGGGATCGATGCCCCCCGCCCCCACCTCCTGAGGAGTAACTGATGAGAAGCGACGCCGCCGCCTCGGCGTGGAGGGTGACCCCCCCGTGACCGTGCCTCAGGTACAGCAGGGACAAGCCCCCCGGGCGCGCGGCCCCTGACCCACCACGACGAGGATGGGCTGCAATCTGTGCACTTTACGCAAGCGGGAGGACCACTACAAGCTGCTGTATGAGATCGCACAGGTGAGCCCCGGAGAGGAGAGGAGAGGTGGAGACGGTGGAGGTGGGAGGTGGATGTTGGAGAGGAGAGGTGGGAGAGGTTGGAGGTGGTAGAGGTGGGGGTGGCTTTAAAGAATATAAGGGGACGGCTTGTGGTCACTGGAGGAATCCACGCCAGTTTAAGTGATGAATCTATGCAATATTTGTCTGCTGATTTATTTTGGAGGGCTGCTGTTTCTGTGATGTACGACCGGCCCTGTGTGCATAGTCAATTAGTGTCACTACTGGGGGGAGATGCCGTTGAATCGAGCCGCGCCGACAGTGGTTTGTGTTTCCGCGACGAGCCACTTCGGGGAAAAACGACTCGCCGTGAAAGTGTGTGAGAGTGAGAGATTGGTCCGCGGAAGAAGATGGAAAATGAGTTGGGCGTGTAATGGACAGCGGGCCGCTCGCTCGCCAGCCAGCAGATGTTGTTGTGGGTAATGAGCGGTGAGGCTCGCAGACTGCCAGCGTGTGCAGTCCCATTCATCCTCAGAGAGCCGCGCTGAAAAGAGCTGCAATAAGTTGCGGGGAGCTGTTGTTGAGCCTGGAAGGGAAAGATATGAACTACAGACAGTGTGGCACCTGATGGGGGGGAATTGTATGTTGTTTAGCTATCCACAGAGGATTCTCTGGGAGTGCTGTGTTTTTGTTTTGTTGGTGTGGTTGACCAGTGCACGGGTTGAATGAGAGATGCTCGTGGGTGGACGGTACTCTCGTTTATATTGCTTTCTTACGCTGGGGTGTCGTTTGGAGGCTCCTATTGTGTGAGGGTGTTGATCCGGGGTGATTGTCCAGTGTGTGGATTGAATTAAAGTAATTTAGCAATGTACTCTTGCTCTAACAGGCATATTATCCTTTGGCGAGATGTAAAGCTTTTGTGCGTGTGTGTGTGTGTGTGTGTGTGTCCATTCCCTAAATGATCTCACAGCGATTTATTGCACTTCAGAGGCCAGTATCACCTAATGCAAATGGTGCTTCTCGCACCAGTGCTCAACCTGCTTAATTAAAAAGCTGGAAGAAACGCTACGGGGTTCACGTGTAGCACGCCTGTTTCTGTGGCTCATGGCATCAAACACACACTCGTCGTAACAACCACCACGTTAGACGGCAAACTTAAAACGCACCAGCCTCTAAGAGTGGCGCGTGGGCAGGAAGGGTGGCCACTCCTGAAATGTGTTGTAAACAAAAGGGGAAGCCTTCGCCATCGTCCCTCATGACAGCATAATAACTGGAAGTGTGGCGTCCACCACCACCGCGCGCACCCCCTCCCCACCTCCCCGCCACGGCACACCCTCTCTCTTCACGCCACCGTGATCACAGCCTCATTATCCCTTTTTATACAACCGTCGTGTGCATTCATTAGACGGGAAACGTCTCTCTTTATCCCCGGGAGTAGACAGCCGAGAGAGGGGGAGAGAGGTACGGTGATGATGGGCTGAGGTAAAGGAGCCCGGTTGAGTATTGTGCCTGGTAGTTTATTTTGTGTGCGTGTGTGTGCGTGCGTGTGTGTGTGTGCGTGTGTGTGTGTGCGTGCGTGCGTGTGTGTAGCGTGTGTGTAGCGTGTGTGTAGCGTGTGTGTAGCGTGTGTGTAGCTGGGGGACGCCGGCAGACTCATTTGACTACAGCTGTCGTCTGAGTTTTGGGTACCGCAGGACTCGTATCCCAGCTGGATTGAGGTGTGTGCGTGTGTTTGCATGCGCGTGTGTGCAGGGCACGGGGACTGTGTTCGCTAGGGACCGGGCTCAGTGTGAGCAAAGTAACAGAAACAACGTTATTGCACCAGCGGGGAGAGAGGTAACCGTGGAGTGCAGTCTTCGATTCTTAATCGCCTTCATCTTCATCGCCTCTTGTGCTTTCCTCCTCACTCCTCTTCTAATTACTGAGACAGGCAACGAGCCACGCACAGATTCAGCAGAGAGGGAATTGGAATCTGCCCCGGTGTCCCAGGGGTGCCCTGACTGTTAAGAGGATATTATGTATATCTGTCCACCCACAGAGAGAGAGAGAGAGAGAGAGAGAGAGAGAGAGAGAGAGAGAGAGAGAGAGAGAGAGAGAGAGAGAGAGAGAGGGAGAGGGAGAGAGAGAGAATATTGCACCTTCAGCACCGTGGTTCCCTTCCAGATGACTCTAAGGAGCGGGGTTTAGAGAGAGAGAGAGAGAGATTTGAAACGTGGAGAGGAAAGAGTGGGAGGATGGAGAGAACAGGATTTGGGGCGAGAGAGTGCAGAACCAGAGAGAGATGTGATTGAAGCAGCCGGAGGAGTTTTGAGGCGCTGGGGAGAAGAGCGATAAGAGCAGAGACGCAAGCGAGGGAGGCACAACTATTACCCTGTTCCAACTTGATAAGAAGTTGATCACAAGTTGTTCAATCCACTCTTCAATCAATCGCTCTCGTCAATGCAAAAAGGACACAAGGTAGAAGCGAACAAGACGACGCCTCTTCAAGGTGCGAACCGGAGGCGGTAAAAATAGAGAGAAAGGAAGCAGCCTGGCATTCAGGGAGAGAGAAACAGGAGGGAACTGAGAAAAGTTCAGCTCCAGGAAGAGAGAGCTCTCTCTGCAGGTAGAAAGTATGTCACTGTGTCTTCGTGGCCAAGACAAGTGTTATGACCGAGGGACGAGAAAGGCTTTTCCTCCACTGTCATCATCCTCATCCTCATCCTCCTCCTCCTCCTCTTTCACACATCTCCATCCCCCTCTCATTGAAGCCTTGACCTTTCCCCATTCATCCCTATATCCCATGCTCAAACCCTTGCTAGTAGAAGTATTATTATCAGGCTAAATGTCCTCTTTCATATTGCATTTAAAGACTTGATTTGATTGGGTTTATCGTGTTCGTAAATGTGCAAGAGACACTGGTGCACACAGCGATGAGAGAGCCGTGCACGTCTGTGCACAGTGTGAGTTCCTGACCAGGCTGTAGCAGGTCACAGCAGGTTGGTTAGCCACATGCCGTCCACTCACCAGTCACACGAGAAGCCATTTTGACACTACCCCTCTCTCGCTCTGTCTGGGTGACCCCCTCTCGCTGTGGGAGATTTATGACTTGCTGTCTTTCGTGCTCCTCCTCCCATTCTCCCCTCCCTTATCGCTCGCTCCCTCTCCCTTTCTCTCTCTCTCTCGCTCCTTCTCGCTCTCGCTCGCTCTGTTCTCACGGCTGCGGGAGTGTTTCATGGAAATGTGCTCACCTTTCTGAGCTGGCCTGCGAAGCTATCTCACCAACCGGCTTTCTCCCTCTGTTGTCTCTGAAAGCTTTCTTCCTCGTTCTCGCTTTCTTTATTTCACCCCGCTCCCTTTGTTGTTGATTCATGTGTTTGTTCATCCTTCCATCCGTCTCAAACCTGACATGATTGAGTTGTTTTTTTTGCCTCGGCTTTCTTCTCTCTTCCCTCTCTTGATTTCTTTCTTTTGCTCTCTTTTGTCGCTCTCTATTTCTCGCTCCCTTTCATCCCTCTCTCTCTCCGTATTATTATGGGTCTCTCTACACCTCTCTCTTCCTCTCCCTTCTCTCTCCCTATTTTTATCGGTCTCTCTTCCCCTCTCCCTACTTATATCTGTCTCTCTCTAGCTCTCTCTGTCATCCTCTCTCCCGAAGTGTATCTCTCCTCCTCTCTCTCTCTCTCTCTCTCTCTCTTTCTTCTTCTCTCTCCTCCTCCATCTCCCTCCGCCCCTCCGTCCCATCTCCCTCTCTGCTGGACTCCACTCACACTAACCTCCGGGTGATTCTCCTCGGGGTGTAAAACACACAGAGGAGATAAAGAAGAGCTCCGCCATTAGGCTGAAACCCCTGGTTAACCCCTGACCAATGCGCCCAGCGTCTCCCAGCCCACGTTGCGGCTGACGGACACGCTTCTGCTGTTACCTGCTGTTGTGTTTTGTTTATCTGTTCCCATGTTTGTGGCCGTCAGCAGAGCTCGGGTCCCAGCGGCCTCCGATGCCAGACAGGGTGGGGTTGTGAGTTTTTCTTCGGGGGTCCCTTCTGTGTCCACACACCAGCGTCTCGCCGTGTGTTTTGCGCCGATCAGAACTAGCCATGTGTGTCTTCTTCTTCTTTGTGTGTGTGTGTGTGTGTGTGTGTGTGTGGGGAGGGGAAGCTCTAATTAGCGGGACAGCAGATGTTGACGAGTGGGAGACACACAGTGGTGCTCCAGTGTTTCGGCGCCACCTCGGTCCCTCGTTGTGCTTGTACCGAGTCTGTGTGTGTGTGTGTGTGTGTGTGCGTGTGTTTGTGTGTGTGTGTGTGTGTCCCGTATGTGCTAGGGATTGCAGGACTATAGAGATTCCTTAAAGTCGTAATTAAAAATGAACTCAGTGCCAACCCTAGTGTGCACATGGGTATGTCTGTATGTCTGGTGTATTTCTGTACCTGAAAAATATGCATGTGATTCCGCGTGTGTGTGTCTGTCTCTATGTCTACGTCTGTGTGAGTGTGTTTTTTTGTAACACTATATTTATATATATATATATATTTGAAGGCTAGATTTGTAATCAAAACAGAAGGAGCCACTTGGGGCTAGGCCTGTAGACAGCAGAATGCAGAGCTTTGACAACGTTGCACGGCTTTACAGCAGCCGTCAGCCACTGTTGGCTCCCCCTAGGATGACACGTTGTTTACCCTTCACCGCGCGGCGGAACATAACTTCTGTTTGTTATCAGCATCATCTGTTATTTTATATTGTGTCTCTCCTGATGGCCCCGGCTAGGGCCGTCATCCGTTTCAGTTCTTCATTTGTGATTCAGTTTTCGTCTTTCCTTCGTCTCTCTCAGTCGTTTTGGTCTTCTCAGACAGTGGAGCAGCGAGTTCCACTGATCCCCTTTAGACAGGGCTTCCCAGTCCGCTGTGCAGGGACATAAATAAGCGCAGAGCTTCCCGAAAAGTCAATGAGCCACGGCCGGCCCTGATAACTGGCTGATGCATATGAATGAGCAGAAGCACAAGCTAGGAACACACAGACACACACACACACAAACACACACACACACAGACACACACACACACGCACAGACGCACAGACGCACAGACACACACACACACGCGCACAGACACACAGACGCACACCCCCCCAATGCAGACACCAACAACT